>NC_056743.1:908396730-908448097 GCF_019279795.1 Protopterus annectens | reverse complement strand
AGCCGCTATATCGAAAAGCAATAAGAGTGTGGTAATGGGCAATCTCTTCTAACCACGTTATCATAGCAATGCACATACTAGGTAAAGCCATCATGATTGCAGACAAACTAAGCAAGTCCATTCTAATGCCCCGCGAGTGGTCTCTCAATGTCAATGTGATAGAGAAAATCTTCCATCGATGGGGACAGCCATGCTGTGAACTTTTCTCCCCTCAACAAGTGCAGCAAGTTCTTCACCATGATCCCTCCAAAGGGGGAGTCACTGACAGATGCTCTAGTCCATGACTGGTCCTCCGGTCTCCTGTATGCTTAGTCCCTGTTAACTCTAATCCCCAAATTTCTACAGAAAGCATACCAGTTGGAGAGCGCAATTATCCTCATTGCATTTTTTAGCTTTGTCAGATTTGGTTTCCCTTCCCCTGGCTTCATCTTCTACATTCATCTTGGATACTGGATCCCAATTCAGACCTCCTGTCTCACCTGACAGGGATATCTCATTCAGACTTAACAGGTCTCAAACTGACCACATCG
Source organism: Protopterus annectens (assembly GCF_019279795.1). Taxonomy (NCBI): domain Eukaryota; kingdom Metazoa; phylum Chordata; order Ceratodontiformes; family Protopteridae; genus Protopterus; species Protopterus annectens. The sequence continues at coordinate 908,447,567 of NC_056743.1, read as the reverse complement.
TTTCTCCAGTTCCATTGATTGCTGGACAGCGTGGGCTTTCCTTCCCAATCCATCATATTTTATCTTCCCAAAAGGTTTCTACTAGAAAGATTTACAAAAGTAAATGGAAGAGATTTGCTTTATGTGCCCTTAAGAGAGATTTTGAGCCTTGTTCTGCCCTTCTTCCAGCTGTACTTGAGTTTTTAGCTTCAGTTTTTGATGAAGGGGCTAGTTTTTCTATTATTAAGGTTCATTTGGCTGATATTTCAAACTTTCATGTAGGTGAAAATAATTCTTTCTTATCTTATTCTAGATTATGCAAAGTCTTTCTCAAAGGAACTGTTTTACTTGGGCTTCCAGTAAAGGATCCTACTCCTCCCTGGGTTTTAACTACCCTACTTTAAGGTTTGATCCAAGGCCGCTTTAAACCCTCAGCCAAGTGAGACCTAAAGCTTTTGTCTTGGAAAACCATATTTCTAGTAGATATTACATCAGCTAGATGAGTATCCAAACTTCAGGCTCTCTTCCAAACCTCCTTACCTGGTTTTCCACAAAGACAGGGTCTCCTTAAGGACCAACCCATCTTTTTTGCCTAAGGTAGCTTCTGAGTCTAATACTAACCAGATCATTAATCTCCCAGTTTTCTTTCCAAATTTCTCAAATAAGGGAGAGTATATACTCCTTTTGGATGTACATGGATATCTTCGGTTTTGTCTCCATAGAACCCAGGATTTCTGTACGACTGACCACTTGTTTATATCTTTCTCACCTAGAAGATGAGCATGCCAGTTTCTAAAGTTACTCTTGCCAAATGGTGAACTGATTGCATGTCTGTAGTAAAAAAGGGCTCTTATTGCCTAAGCACCCTAGACCTGATTTCACAAGATCTATAGCTGTATCCTTACATTTTTGGTTAAGAACTTCCATAGATGACATTTATGCAGCTGCTACTTGGTTCATTGCTCTTACATTTATTGCTTATTACAAACTGTATTTGGTTTTCAGGAACACAGCTGCTTTTGGCCCCGCAGTACTCTGAAATATCCTTCCATGAGGACCACCAAAGGTTTGTCTAACTGGGGACTCTGTCCCATCAGTAGAAGAATGAATGAAAATAACATCAGATAAATACATTATGTACTTACCATTATGTTACATCTGTGTTGTACATTTTCCTTCTTCGTCAATATCCTGCCCTCCTAATGCTTCCCTGTACTCCTGGAGAGCTCTAAGGGATATTTTTTTTTTGGCTGGGGAACTGTGATTTCTTGTTTGAGCCTTAGTTGTATTACTTTTATCTATACTTTTTAGTTTCTTTTAAGTTATTACCCATTATCTACTAAAGGCAGCAAACTCAATCTGAGATATGTTAGGTTGGCAGGGCATTATGGGTAAAGGGAGGAGCTTGAGAGTCCACTGATCTGGAAGAAGCAGCCTAGTTGGATCTGAGTGGGATCAGAGACCCATCATATGAAGAAGAATGACAAAGGACAAAACAGATGTAATGTTATGGTGACTGCATAACTTATTCTTTTATTAAGGGTTCAAAGTTAAAAAGCCCATTTAAAAAAAATTCTACCTTTCACCACATTCTTGCTTAGATGTGAAAGTTGTAAGGTTATTCTCATAACACTGACTAGTGTGGTGAATAAATGCTACTTGTTGTCTGGCCTTAATTTTCTAAAGTTATAAAAGCAACACTTTCTAAGAGTTTGTCTGTATTATAAAGTGTTGCTTTAAATGTTTTTTCTCAACAACTAATACTTTCAGGGGGAAAAGGTTTTAAGTGTTAATCATGTACTTTATAACACTTATCTAACCTCAGCAAGGCATTCTCAAGATGTAAAATGGTGAGTTGTGACTACTAGAGAAAACTACAGAAAGTGATATGTTTTCCCTATATTGTGCAGGTTGAGAAGTTCCTTATGAATTGGTGGGAGATGTGACTAGTAAAAATGGTAAGGTCTTCATATCCTGTGGTACAGGAATGAAAATAGAAATTAAGATACTGAAAGATACTGAAGACTGTCTGAACACTAAACCCAATCTAAAAGGAAACATTGTAAGATATAAGGAAACTAAGTTTTATATTACACTAAACCAGGAGTTGAACTGGAATGCTGTAATTCATTAATTATTCATGTTATTTAAATGTGGTCTTGATTGTTTTGATTTTAATAAGTCCTTGTGTTGTATCACATTTTTAAAGAACTATATAGCCAAGGGGGTCTATATTAGAACATTGAAGTTTCACAACTTCAAATGTTCTAATATCGACCCCCTATTCAGCGAACGCTGAAAATAGCGAAGCTGCGGAACACCGAATTTCTTCCTAGGGAAGGAATTTGGTTGGCCGTTCCTTTGGCTTGCTATGTTCAGCACTATGGTGGAAAGTTACGGGTCAGGATCAGGTAAGTGTGCGATTGTGTGGACATGAGGGTTAAGGCGCGGGTCAGGTTGTGTGAGATTGTGTGGACGTGAGGGTTAGGGCGGGGGCAGTGAGTTAGTATTAGGGCGCGGGTGAGGTGAGTGTGCGATAGTGACGGACCTTAGTGTTTGGGTTAAGATAAGTGGCTAGCTAGTGGTGTGTGTACAGTTTAGTGTAGGGTTAGATGTACGATTTTAGGTGTATGTGTGTGGATTGCTGTTTGTTTGGTGTGTTTGTGTTGTGTGTGTGTCAGAACAGCTAATTTTTTCCCTTGGAAAAAAATTCGCTGTTCTTCATGTTCGAAATTGTCAGTGTTCGCTGAATAGGGGTCGATATTAGAACATTCGACATTTTAAAAAGTTGATGTTCTAATACAGACCCTTGCCAAGGCACTAGAAGAAATAAAGATAAAATAAAAGTTTTAAGGATGTACTATTTTGTTGTTTGTTACTTCATACTAAACTACATCTAGCTGAATACTATACAGAGAAAAAAATAACTGGGATACAGTTAATAGCACTGAAGGATGGAGTTGTACTTTAGGTACTAGAAGAGAGGCTGTTTTTAAGAAAATTGTTTGCAAATAGTATGATAACTAAAATATTGTTTGTCCAGTTAAAAGCTGGTGGATTAAAAAGGCATTTTCTTAGCAGTGAATGAGATGGAACTGAGCGATACAACATATGTGTAGTAGACATCCACTACATTGAAAAGTAGAGTAGTGCTGGAAATATATAGAATTGTTTCCCTGATGCTGCTAGTTTACATGTTTTTGCTATTAAATTTTAATTTTCAAATTTGTTGGAATTATTTTCATGCCAGTACTGATTTAATGAAATTGAAAGGAGCATTTGCTTTTACCACTGTATCATATACAGCAATAGGTGTGATGCCATTTAGAACATTGAAGCTTGCTGGTAATATTGTTGAGAGTTACTTAAAAAACTAATAATCATAGCTCAACTTTCAAGATTGGAACTGCTGATGACCAGTATAGTTTGTGTAACATCAGCATAGTTATACTGCATCAAGGGTAGATAACTGCATAATCACTTTTGATCATTCTGTGATAATTAGTATTATGTAATGAGCACGTTTAGACTAGAAATCCCTTTACCTATTTGCAATTCTTCTGTTGTATAATATAATATGTTCTAGAGATTAAGTCAAAGAGATTATATTCATTGGAGCAGGTTCCTGTATGCAACATACTTCAGTTGTTAGTGAGCATATGTGCAATATTTTGGGATTGTTGCATTTTGAGTTATTGGCACCACAGATTTTTGTCACCATAGTTTGATTGGGTCTGCTTTATCCTCTTGAAAACTTAACACCTCGAATACAAAAAACCCGACACATACAAATTGAATGTGAAGTAACTCGACACGTAAATATCCCAAATCATAAAACATCGAAAACTTTTAGTTGCCCAACTTCCCTGTCACCGGTGTGCTTAAATGTAAACTAAACATGGATTTCCTGCAATATACAATTCATATGTACATATGTTCCTGCACCATGGTGGTGCAGCGGTAGCGTTGTCGCCTCACAGCAAGAGGTTCTCCTGTTCGATTCTCAGCTGGAGCGCCTTCTGTGTGGAGTCTGCATGTCATCCGTGCGGTCGAGTGGCGTTCGAAAGATGTGTGAATGGGAGTGTCTTAGTTGAAGGCTGGGCATCGGGCTGGCACCTCGGTAAGGTAAAAATCAACTGCCAATCATTAGTGGACCGGAGTTCCACTGTGGCAACCCCTAACCAGGAAAAGCCGAAAGAAGAACAGCAACTTAAAGTGAAACACACTGATAACATAAGAACATAGCAAAGAGATATTACAAAAAAGAAATTATGCTTATTATTTAGCATATTATTCAAATAAATCACGCTTTTCATCTAGAGTGTTATCTGCACCTACGTTTCCCTTTATAACTTAAAAAAATTGCAATGAAAGTAAATTACGCTTTTACTTCACCATACGTATGTACTTCTCCTCAACTTACGCTATTCCTTCAGCATAATATGTTCTGTCTGCATCTCGTAGGGTTAATGCACATATAGAAAAATAAATATAGGAGTATATTGAAAACGTAAAACACCACTACAAAATTTGTCATGTGTAACGCACATCAATAAACATAGGAAACTTTCGTAGATAAAATGAACAAATCAGTATTTTTATTTACAAAACTGTGATACTACTGTAATATAGTTAAACTTTTAACAACATTCCTGTTTTTAAAAAAATCTGCACATCATATTCATCGTCTTTAGCATGTACAGCTTGCAAACGGTTCTGCCGATCAATAGTTTATCTCTTTTTAGGTGGTGGTGGGCAAGCTGTCATAAGCTGCAGACGCAACTCATCTACTCTATTTTGCTCCCTTTTTAACACTTCCAAGACAGCAGGGATGACAGATATTCATTTCCCTAGCAAACATTGGATCCGTCTGTGCCACCCTTCCACATAGATGTTCTTCATTCCACATTGCTGCAGTCCTAACAATTGGGTAGTCCGCTGTCCAGTCGGCCCGAATACCAAAGTATATGGCTGACGTCGGTCAGGGCGCATTAGACTGACGTCAGTACGTCAGGGTACTAATGCGCATGACCGACGTCATATCCTCAGTCTTTTTTGCCGCATGGTCCGATGCAGAAGCAGTTTTGCGAGTGCAGGTTGGCGTTCTGAAATTTTCTGAGGTCGGAGTTTCAGACCGAATCAAAGTTGGCTAAGTACCCCGTTGGGGAACATTTTGGTTTTTCTTGCCTCAGTATTTAACCGGATGTCAGAAAAGTGAATAACTATATTTCTTGTGGGAAACAGATACCTCATAGGGATTACCATACCTTGTGTATACCTTGTTTAGGGCCTGAGCACGACGTTGTTGGATGCCGCTCTTGTGCTAGATTTAACAAACGCACTATTAAGAGACGGTTAGACTGTGCCAGGTTAGTGTTTGGGAAGCGTTGTAATTATAAAATGCCGTCGGATGCTCTGACGCCCGCCGCCAAAAAGCGCAAGGACAAAACAGCAAGCCTAGGGTTGATGAACCGCAGCCCCGGACGCCGGTTCTTTAGAAGGCCCAGTGGAGCCAGAGGTTTTGCCAGGAGTTTCTTTGGAGTCTCAGGCAGAGACTTTACTGTTACAGGATGTGCCTTCTCAGGAGGTAGGCCAGGCTGAGGGGGCTTCTCAGGTAACTGTTCTTCCCTCTCTTCCCAAGGTAGTTAGAGCCTCTCCTTCTGTTTCCAAAATTTCTTTGAGAGGTAGGCCAAATTTAGCTTCAGTGGGGGCTTCTCCTAGCACTTCAGGTTCTGTGCCTAAGAAACATATGCTTAAAATGGCAGAAGATTTGATTACTATGATTAGAGGTTCTATGCCCCCTCCTGATAAGAGGCCTAGGGTGGAACCTGAGTTTGAGAGTTTTGAACAGTGTTCAGAGGCTTCTGAGTCTTCTGGAAGACTTGCAGGAGTATCCTCCTTATTCTGATTCTGATGTGGATGATTCCACTCCTACAGCTTCTCCTCCTGAGGATTTCTCATTTTCAGAGACTCTGCATTCCATGAGGGAGCACTTTAAATGGGAAGGCCAAGATTACTCTGATTCCAGGAAAAGGCTTAGGGAATTCTTGTTTTACCCCAGCATAGGCCCTTAGCTATACCTCCTGTGTTGAATGTGGTGGAGGATGTTTTGCAGAGGCTTCCCTGAACCCTGATTCTTTGCCTCCTGCTCCTGTTAAACCTGATAGGTACTATAGGGTGCCTGAAGCTCATAAGTATCTTTTAAGAGTCCTAGGGCAGACCCGAAACTGTTTCTCAGGGACCTAAAGGTGTTAAGGCCTCTGTTGTTAAAACCCTGTTCCCACTGATAAAGAGGCAAGGGCTTTGGATAGATGGGGAAAGAAAGTGTATACTTCTTCCACTTTAGCCATGAGGGCGTTGAATTGTCAGTTTCACATGCTAAAATATCAAAATTATCTCCTTTCACAATTGAAATCTAAGGTGGATGCTTTGGAAGGTATTGAGTGTAAAGAGTTGCTGGATTTAGTTCATGTGTCTGAACAAGTGGGTAAGCATTCTTTGCAATGTGGTTTTGATGCTGTACAGGCCTCCTCGAGGGTGGCTGCCACTAGTTCTGTTCTTCGCAGGCATGCCTGGTTGAGGGATCAGAATTTAGCTGAGCATGTTAAGACAAGGATTTTGGATGCTCCTTTACAGTCTGATGTGTTGTTTGGTTCGCCTGTGGAAGCAGTTTTAAAGAAAATGGAGGACAAAGCTAAGTCTATGCAAACTGTTAAAGATTTTTTGCAGGTGCAGCCACTGAAGTTTAGTAGAAATTGGCCTACTAAGGGATGGACATATCCTGCTTATGATTCCCAGTCTAGGGGTAGGTCTAGACGTGGTAGGGGCAGAGCTCAAGGTTCTTTAGGCCTAGGACAGGAGTTCACCTGCTCAGACTTCTGGTGAGGGCAGGGTCAGTCCTTTCGTAAACAGACCCAATGACCTGCCTTTTCAGCTGCCAGTAGATTCTCGTCTGGCAGCTCCTTTGGGAGGAAGACTGTCTCTTTTCAAAGAAAATTGGGATTTAATTACTCAAGACAGATGGGTGTTGGATATCATTCACCACGGTTACAGGTTTTATTTCCATACATTGCCCCTTTCAAAGGCATGCCAGACGTTCCTCCTCCACAAAGGAAAGAGGCTCACAAGCAAATTTCTCTGTTACTCCAAATAGGGGCCATTCAGCCAGTCCCTGTATCAGAAAGGGGCCTAGGATTTTCGCCTGTTCCTAGTACCAAAGAAGGGGAACACGTGGAGACCAATTTTGGATTTATCTATCCTCAACACTTATCTGGACATTCCCAAGTTCAAGATGTTGACGTTACAACAGCTTTTACCTCTGCTGGGCAAAGATCACTGGATGGTAACTTTAGATCTCAAGGAAGCTTACCTTCATGTGCCTATAACTAAGTTGCAGGAAGTATCTGCGCTTCGAGCTGGAAATTCTCATTATCAGTTCTCTGCATTGCCCTTTGGCTTAACTACTGCGCCATGAGTATTCACAAAGGTTCTGGCTCCAGTGATAGCTTACTTCAGGCTAAAAGGAATTCAAATCTATCCTTACTTGGACGACTGCCTGATTCTGGCTCAAGAAAAGGAAGACCTTCTACAGCATCTGGAATATGTTATAGCAGTGCTAAGATGCCTAGGGTATTCTGTGAACGAAATAAAGTCCAGTCTAGTACCCTCTCAAGACATGTGCTTTCTGGGTGTGAGACTGAATACAGCAGCCCAGATGGCCTTTTTAACCCCGGACAAACAAAAGAGTCTATCCCTTTACTTCCATCAACTATCTCATCAGTCCGTGCTGACTGCAAGGACAGTCCTTCAAGCATTAGGGTTCATGGCATCTTGTATTCTGGTGCTTCCCAATGCCAAATTGCATATGAGGAAGCTGCAATGGTATCTCAAAATGTATGGACACAGCACTGCCAGGATTTGGACACTGTCATTCAAATAATACCTTGCCTTCAAAAAGAATTTTTGTGGTGGGCTCAGGAATGTCACCTAAACAAGGGACTCTCTGTGACCCACCAGAGGCGTAGTCAGATTTTAACGACAGATGCCTCGACATTGCTTGGGGAGCTCATCTAAATGGAAAGTGGATACAAGACAAGTGGCCTGCCAGACTACAGCATCTACATATCAACATGAAGGAGATGTTAGCAGTCCAGTTTGCATTAATGGCTTTCAAGGAGTTACTTCTTCCAGGGCAGGTGTTGATTCTAACAGACAACACAACTGTCATGTGGTACATCAACAAACAGGGGGAACACATTCTTATCCTCTATGCAGGCAAGCAATGATTTTATGGGAGACTGCCAGCTTGCAACTAACTCTTCAGGCAAGGTTTCTGCCGGAGCACAGAACTCCTTAGCAGATGTGTTAAGCAGACAAATCATGGATCCCCACGAGTGGAAACTGGATCTTCATGTATTTCAGAAATTGACAGTGTCATGGGGAACTCCAGACATAGATCTGTTCGCTTCTCCACTAAACCACCAGCTGCCAAAGTTTTGCACAAAGGGGTTTCATCACACAGCTTGGAAAGTGGATGCTCTTTCTTTCAGTTGGAAAAATCTTCATGTGTATGCCTTTCCACCTCTGCCTCTTCTTCCAAAGGTGCTCTTAAAGGTCAGACAAGACAAGCCAAGGATGATTTTAATAGCTCCAGATTGGCCTCGCAACACTGGTACCCACTACTAAGGAGTCTGGTAAGGAAGCCTCCATGGCCTTTACCTTGATTCCACATCTGTTATCTCAGAAGGACGGTCGTCTGCTCAATGTCAAGCTTCACTCTCTTCATCTAACAGTCTGGCATATTCTGTGTTGAAACACAGCAGGTCTCAACTTCCTCAACAAGTTTTAAATGTGATTATGGAAGCTAGAAGACCTAGTACAAGGAAAGTGTACGCAGAAAATGGAAGAGATTTTTATTTTGGAGTACAGCAAAGAATTTGGAGATTTCTGAGCCTAATTTGAGTGTGGCTCTTCAATATCTTACTGAGTTATTGGACAAAGGTTTGTCCTTCTCTTCCATTAAGATTCATGCTGCAGCAATTTCAGCTCACTATGATTGTGACCCACCATTGTTTTCGCATCCTTTGTTCAAGCAGTTTCTTAGAGGGGCAAAGAATATAAGACCCCACGTAGAGCTCCTACTCCTGCTTGGGATCTCAATTTTGTGTTGGAAAAACTTACTCTACAACCTTTTGAGCCTGCGGCTACTGCTGAATTGAAATACTTGTCATGGAAGACTGCTTTTCTGTTGGCTATTACTTCTGCAAGAAGGGTGTCTGAGTTGCAGGCCCTTATGGCAGTAGAGCCCTTTTGATTTTCCATAAGGATAGGGTATCATTACGCACTAATCCTTCCTTTATGCCTAAGGTGGTTTCTAGTGTGGCTTTAAACCAAACTATTCATTTGCCTACTTTTTATGCAGACCCCCAAAATAAAGGGGAAAAGATTTTGCACACTTTAGATGTACACAGGCAATTGCGTTATTATTTAAGCAGGACTAAGGATTTTAGGCAGTCTCAGCAGTTGTTTGTTTCTTTTGCTTTGAGTTCGCAGGGCAAGCCTGTGTCAAAACAAACTATTTCTAGGTGGATTGGGTTTTGCATTGCATTTTGTTATTCCCATCATGGCAAGGAGATTCCAGCTGGGATTAGGCCTCATTCCACTAGGGCTACTGCCACTTCAACAGCATTTCTAAGGGGGGTGGCAACTAAGGATATTTTGGAGGCAGCTACTTGGAGTTCAGTGCATACTTTCTCTACGCATTATCACCTTCCTCTCTACTCTAAGTCTAGGGCTGGTTTTGCAACAGCTGTTTTGCAAGGCATGTTGTCAGCTCCTGCTTCTTTATGATTTGCCAGCCTCCCTTACCTCTGCTTTGGGATTCTACCCAATTGTTAGGACTGCAGCAATGTGGAATGAAGAACATAGTACAGTTTTGTACCTACCATAAATGTAGATGTTCGAGGATCCACATTGCTGCAGTCCAATTTACCCTCCCTCCTTCCCCTCTGTGTTTAGGGGTGGTTGTGTAGGTGAGGTTATATGCTGATAATTTTGTATATATTGTACATATTTTTGGTGCAGGTATATTGGGCCTTGTCTTTTTAGGGTCTTCTGACATCTGGGGCAAGAAAAGACTGAGGATATGACGTCGGTCATGCGCATTAGTACCCTGACGTACTGACGTCAGTCTAATGCGCCCTGACCGACGCCAGCCATATACTTTGGTATTCGGGCCGACTGGACAGCGGACTACCCAATTGTTAGGACTGCAGCAATGTGGATCCTCGAACATCTACATTTATGGTAGGTACAAAACTGTACTTTTTGTGCATGTGGTAAACAGTTCTCATTAAGGGATGAAATATTCCAAAATGAGGTAGGGTACACAGGTGGAAATCTACTAGGTGTGATACTTCTAGTAAATTGTTTACGTAGTCGTGCTAATACATACATATCAGAAAAATAACTCAACAACTCTTGACCATCTTCTGAAAATCTTGGGAAAGGTCACGAAAGGCTGAAACAACTGCACATTCTTTAATGAAGGATAAAGCTATAAGCTTTTTCACTGAGTGCTGAAAGTTAACACATGTACCATATAACTTAGCTAAACCCAAAGATTCAACTTTACGCCAAATGTTCTGTGAAAAGTGAAAAAGGCAACCTTTTGCAGAGACATTTGGAAAGTTGTATGTAATACTCTTTATAGATGCTTGTTCAAAATCACATTGCATGTATTTCACAGATAAGTCTAGCTTTAGTTTCTCCAACAAGAAACTAAACAATCCCACATGTAATTATATGCTTTAAATGTCTTCTTGCTCATAAGACAAGTACATGAGTGGTAAACATTTTGTATTTCCAGCATATGATACAAGTGCATGAATACTGTATAACTGTCTACATAACCTTCCCTTAGTTAGGAAAACACCATCCATCAACCATATGTCAGAGTTGCAAAGATCTTTTAAATTTTCTTCAGTGGTAAATACCAATACATGTAGGTTAGTATGTATATCCACTTTCCATTCTTGAACAAACTTTGACTGTGTTAAAGCATAATCACCTACTGAAACCATATCTAAAGCTACATTAGATGTACTATTGTTAACAAACTGCAAGTGCCTCACTCTTTTCACTTTTTGCAGCATCGATCTACGTGTAGGCAATGCCACAGTACTTTCAAGTGAAGTACTAGCTACATCATCATCTACAAGTAGCGCTGGAGTACTTCTATACATACTAGCTAAATCTGTTAGTTTCTCAGAAGCCTGATATTTTTCAACATCTGTTGCATCTGAAGCATGGTCATGAGCTGTAGATTTTACTGACACGTCTTCATTATTCACTGATTTAGTTATCGCTGTACCTTTGCACTTCATTGTTCCTTTTAAATGACAGCACCAACACTTCCTGTATTTTATCACCTTTTCCAAATTGTAAATATAACCTTCTACAATTAACATTTGCTTCTCCTGTTGAGATCTGTTTTATATGCATTACCTAGCATACCAGGACAAGAGACAGCTTTTCCAGCCATTGATAATCCGTCCGTTATTACCATTACGGACAAATATCACCAAACAGAAATATGTCACAGATACTAATTATATATAGTAAATTCAACTGTACATTGAGTAATTTGAATGCAATTAAACTTTATTTAGCAGTTAACGTACTAACACACTGCATTTTGAGCGTAAGCTGTACGTGCTCATTTCATAACGTGGTAGTGCATCATCACATTCTTAACCTCACTAAGCCTTAATTTATATAACGGTTGAGCCAAGTAATGCATTTCAGTCTTTTTAGATTCGACACAAATACGTTTAGCTTTACGTTCGATTTGTATGTGTCAAGGATTACGTATTTGAGGTTTTAAGTTTTCGAGAGGATAAAGTAGACCCGTTTGATTTAGTAACACTTCTGTAAATCTCCAAGAGCAAGACAATATTTAAAGGGGGTATATGGGTTTTGGCAGTCCTTCATAGTAGTTTGAGTTTCATTTTGAGAAGACTTTATTTGAGCTTACCACCAGTCTGTTAATGGTGTACATTCATTTCTTATTTGTGACTGGCTAAATGTTTTTGTGGGGAGCCAGTCGAGAAATTGAAAGCAGTTAGAGCAAAAGTCAGTTTGGTATCTCCAAGGTTTGGCATAATTTTTGCACTGCACTGACTTTTGTTCTGTGTTCAGCCAGTTGGCATAAATCCTTTTTGTGGTAGTAACTGTAGCTATCACTGCCAGTGTATTAGTTTAAATCATCAAAAACGAGTAAAACATGTTTTCAACAAGGTACATAATATACACTCCATTTCTCTTCATCTGCGTAGCCTGCAGCATTTACTTGAAGTGAAAAATTGTCTGAAACCTGGTTTATTCATTATATTAAACCTATTGCCCAAGTGTTTTACATAAGGTAAGACTGGCTGATGTATGGTACATTTCTAGAAGTGAATGCAATCATTTTCAGTAATGTAGTAGGGAAACAGTACTAGCAATATTGCAGGTTAGAGCTTTCACTCATGCTTGTACATGATCCCTTAATTTCTGCCCTGTAATACATTACTTATTTGCTTCCTCCATGTCCTTTAACCACAGATTGTTTTATTATTTCCACTGTGCTCATTAGCTTCCTGACTTCTGAATAACTTCACTTCCTGCTCCCTGGCTGAAGACACAGAATTTTTTTTCTGTAGACAAAGATGTACATTTGCAGCATTTTAAGATAATTTATCCAGAGGTATTATTTAACTGTACATCAAATATAAGGACCCTCATTTTGTACAATTTAATACCAAAGTACTCAGTAAGGTACCAATTTTATAGTGTAGTGTGTATGCAAATCATTGCAATTTTATACACACACACACACACTCACTCACACACTCTTTAAGGTGACAATAAACCATTATTAAGTGGTGCATTTGCTTTGAGGGGGCCACACAAATTTGCATTGAATGTACAGTGTCAGTTCTCCTACAAGCTGAGCAGAACCCTGTGATACATGACTGTTTTCTTCTTTTAATGTGATGTTAGTCCCAGAATTACCCAAAGAACATAACCAGGAATATCCATAAAACAGAGCAGATCCCCGACACATTGCATATCATATGAAAACAGCACATTACTATGTGGTTAAAGGATGCATTTGTGCTGTTAAATTTTGCAGACTGGAATATTCTAATTTTGAATGCCTGACTGCATCCGTTAGATTCAAAGCTGCAAAATATTGAAAGTGGCAGTGTTAAATAAGTCCAGAGATGGTACTTCTGGGATGTATCTTTTTGAAATTCCAAGTGGTAAGAGGTTAACAATCCAAAACAAGTCTTTCTGCTGTGGAGTACCCAGGACTTTGGAAATGCTGTGGTATACCAAGTGTTTTGCTTGCAGCTAAGTATGAGCTTTTTTGTTCCCACAAAGTAAGAGCTGCATACAGTATGGTACAAGACCAACCACTGTTAAAGGAATGGCAGCACTTTTACAAAATGAGAACATATAAAATAAATAAATACTGTGTGACGGAACTGGGATACAGTCAAACAAATGCAGCAATACTAGACAACAGGTTATGCACAAAAGCTTGAAACCTATTGTACCATTATTTCTTTGAGTGTGTGCCTGAAGGAACATTCGGGAATTGATGGCTATGCCTAGGCCAATAAGGGCCCCAAGGTTTCGATAGAGTCCTGCAAAAGGCGTTGTGTCAAAGTGGATCCATTCAGGATTTGCACACCATTTGTTTGCCTTTTCAACTGACCAGTCAAGGTCCACATTAATGAGTTTCAAAAGCTCATAGAAGCCAAGTGTAAATAGCAAAAGGAAAGCAACAATGAAATTGTATTGCTTCTGGTTTGCAGTGTGAATCCACTGTAGTCTGTTAAAAGCATCTGCAACAAACACACCTGTAAAACAGAAAAAAAAATTTTATTCAACAAACTTCTCTTATCACAAGGATCAAACACTTATCATTCTTTGTTAAACATTCCAATTACTGGAATGGGCTGGTGTGCCTTTTTCATTTGTGTTAAAACAGTAATTGTAATAAATTATAATTTGGATGAATCAGTAATGTTCTTAATACCAGATAATGGGGTGTGCCTGACCACAGGTAACTGAGTAAATAATGTCTTTGTTGTAGCACATTAGGAACTATGTAATGTTCTCTAAAGTAACGAAAACAAGTATAACTATAGTTTCACGTGGGGTTAATGCTCCTGGAGTGAACCACAATGCATTAAAACAGAAAAAAACAACCAGGAGCAACGCAATGAAGGGCATACAGTCCAGAATGAAACGATTTCTTCCAACAGAATAAAACGATCACATCCAATAACAACATCCAAGGATACTTGATACTTAAAAAAGAAGAGTTTAATTCATGTGCACGAATACAATGGTGGTAAGCGCTTTCGCAAACTGCTTCATCAGACCAATTAACAATCAGCACAGCAGGGTTTAAATCCTGAAGCAGGCGGGAAAATAAACAGTCATTTATCACTCTTAAAGCTATACACTTTTACACTAGAAAGCTCTTCACAGCCATTTAAACAATTAGATCCAATTGGATCAATAATTCATGAATAACTAAGGACATTTCAAAAGAATACATGTACATAAATCAATACTTATAAATGCCCTACTTAATTCAATATATGATAATCGGTTATAATAACTTCACTGAAGCCAATAAAAGAAATGTATATATATATGTGCAAACACATATCTCCTATCTAATACGCAATTCAAGTTACTAATCTCGAATACAATGTGTTACAGATATATAAACATGTCTCATTACTAAAACTATATAAAAACTACTCTGAATAATTGTTCACTAAATATACATTAAAAACTTCAAAAGCTTAAAAAATCAATATATGTGAACTAACAGCAAATCTAAACACTTAATATTGGCACACATAACACGGGAGAATCAAAACTTCACAATCATATCTTGAGCCTCCTCATCTTTAGATAAGGTTTAATGGGAACTTTCCCATTTAGACCAGGTGGCTTGTCAGACCTGAGTTTGATTATCCAATCACTCTCCTTTGATTCCGTAAGATTGCACATATCTCCTTTCCTAAATGACTCATATATTCTCTCAACTATCCTAAACTTGAACGTATGATCTAAACCAAACTCAGCAGTGTGTTTGGCCAAGGCATTGTGTACTGTACCCTTCCTAATATGGTACATGTGTTCACGCATTCTATCTCTAAGGCATCTATTCGTTTTGCCAACGTAGAATGCGGAACACAATGTACAGGCGGCCAAGTACACCACATTGGTGGACATACAATTCCCGCTGGCACGGGCTTTAAACTGTCCAAAACCACTAGGGTGTACAAATATAGGACTAGAATCTATGTATGAGCAAAAATTACAGTGTTGACAAGGGACTGTAGAGTTGGTAATTCCTAGCTCACCACATGACTGAACCTTGGGGTAACACAACAAGCTCTTAAGATTCTTTTTATTTTTGTAAACAAACCTCGGTTTGTCCCCCACCACACTCCTAATGGCTGGATCTACTGATAAAACATGCCAATGTTTACTTATAACATATTTGATGTTACCTACATCCCTGGTGTAATAAACTGGACAGACGACCCCTTTTGGACTATTACCCTCTCTCTTCATCTATCTGCAAATCTCCTGACCTGTTAGAAAAATATGGTGCAGCCCTTCCATTCCTTAAAGTATCTATATCCAACATACCTGTGAGCAAGTCTCTTTCAGTATAGCCTCTCTCTCTCAACATTGAGGTGAGACTGTCTAATTCAGAACTAAAGCATGCATCTATTGGGTTGTACCTAGAGGCACGCATTGCCTGACCTCACACTATATTCTTATAAATATAGCCAGGGTGCATGCTATGTCGATGTAGCAGGGAATTCCTATAGCATACTTTCCTATACAACCCAGTATTCACTATTCCCCCTTCCAGTCTCTCTACATAGATGTCCAGAAAGGATATCTTAGTCTTGGACGACTCCACAGTAAACTTCAGAAAACCAGTGGTACCATTCATCTCTTGGGTAAACTTATTAAGTTCCTCTGCAGACCCCTTCCACAGGAAAAACAAATCATCTACAAAACGCCTGTAGAAGGGGGCACACCTGACATATAGGCAGTTGGTAAACATATGCCTGAATTCCCATTCAGCCATAACTAGGTTGGCGTAGCTATTGGCACATGAAGTGCCCATAGCTACGCCATCCTTTTGGAGGAACAATTTGTCTCCAAAACAAAAAACATTGGACTCCAATATAACCTCCAAAAAAGTCATGAGCAAATCAATCTCTATACCACTGTATTCAGACATCCTTCTTAAGTAACTGTCCACCATTTCCACACCTGCATTATTCGGTATCATCGTAAACAACGACTGTACATCCATTGTAACAAATGTGTAGTCGATATCTGTTGATTGTGCCCCTAAAAATACATACAAGTCTATCAAGAATTGTTTAGTGTCACACAAGACATATTGGTTGTTATTAACGATACCCCTTAATTTATGTTCTACATAAATAGAGAAGGGTTCTGTGGACCACCCTCTCCCTGCCACTATCGGCCTGTAGGGTACATTGAATGAATCCTTATGGATCTTCGGTAGCCCCTGAATAACTGGTATCAGGGGGTATGTTACTTGTAGAAATTCAAACAACTTCTCACCAATTACATTGCTCTTCAAGAGGTCTAGCAACATGTCATTCACCTTCTCACAAATACTTGTAACCTGTTCCATTGAAATGGAACCATAAAATTTCTCATCACTCAACATACTCAACATGTCTCTGTTGTATCTATCTGTGTCCAACACAACCATCCCCCCACCTTTGTCTACAGGTCTTACAATGATGTTGGGGTTCTGACGTAGGTTATTACGGGATGTCCTCTGGTTATAACTCAGATTAGAAAACTTTCTAGTACAGTTAGCTCGCCCTTTATACTTCATATTATACAACTCATCTTCGACAAGTTTACTATACGCTGCCAACAAGGGAGGGATATTAGGCATATAGGTACTAGGTTTCCTAATGGTGCCATTATTATTCAAACCTTGAAATTCCAGTGATAAGGACAGGTTGCGTATGTAAAGTTTAAAGTTTTTTAATGTATCTTCTAAGTTGCTAAAACTTGTGGGGATGAAGGATAGCCCTTTAGAGAGTACATCCATCTCAGTGGAAGTTAGTACGATAGACAGATTAAAAACTAATCCCTGTTCCTGGACCCCCACATTTTCTTGAGATTCAGAGTCTGAGGGCGGTCTGGAGAAAATTTCCTCTTCTGCCGCCCTCTGCTCATAGAGCGGGTCCTCCCTTCCCTCGAAAGGGACCTTATAGGAAAAGGGTGTTTTGAATCAAACACCCTAGCCACAGAATCACTACCTTCTAAATTTAAATTCGTCGTCCTTTCTGTCAAATTGGTTGCGGGCCCTCTAACCACACTCACTTTCCTCCTTACAGCAGGACCTTCTGCACTAGTCGCAGTTAAATTCGTACTTGACGAGATGGCTGTCGCGCTAGCATTATGAACCCCTAAAATACCATTATTAATCTGAACGTCTTTAGAAACCTCTACTACATCCGAGGGCCTATTAGATGCCTTCTCATTACAATTCAACTCATTGTTATTAGCAGTTGTATTCGTTGTAGAACTACACAAAACATCATCACTAACAATAGTTACAGAATTAGACAAAGAGGTAGAGTCATCATTACCAAAAACATTAGCAACTACGTGAGCAGTCTCTCGATGCTGTAATGTGCCATTCGAGGCATTGCTTACTCTGGGCCAAGTGAAAATATTGCCCATTTTAAAATCCATGGAATCACGTTGTAATTTAGACCTTTTCTGATTATATAGTCTTTTTTCAAACTGAGTAACATTGTCAAGCAAAACATGGCAACAATCATTCACTGCCGAAACCGGAAATTGAGAAAAAATGGAGGCTTTCTGTTGCTGCACTTCTAATCTTAATGCTTCCTCTATTGGTACAAAAAACTTGTTCATCAACCTCATATAATTGAGGCTTACCTCCAAATTCAGTTGTTGCCATTAGAAAAGGAGCTCCGGATACTGGTTCCCCGTCGTTGGCATTTTCAGAACCCTAAGGCCCCTTGGAACCAGTTTCCTTTGTAGGCATACATCAAAGTGCTGTCTTTGTGTCTGTAGCCTTTTTAATTTGAACAAGTCCGCTTCAAGTTTCTCCATAGCCAGGCGCAGACCTTCTCTGTCATACTGTTCCTCGACCCCTTCTGTGTACAACCGATTGGTGCACTCAAACGCTTCTAAAGGATTCACGTCATTCCGTAGACAGTCAGCAAAGCGGTCAACAGCTGGACGTGAAACTTCATTCACTTGTATCCCTTGCAATACATACGGAAGTTCCACAGGTTGAGGTAACCCTTCCATCATGCCCCCGAGTGAAACAAAAAGCCAATAAGTAACGAAAACAAGTATAACTATAGTTTCACGTGGGGTTAATGCTCCTGGAGTGAACCACAATGCATTAAAACAGAAAAAAACAACCAGGAGCAACGCAATGAAGGGCATACAGTCCAGAATGAAACGGTTTCTTCCAACAGAATAAAACGATCACATCCAATAACAACTTCCAAGGATACTTGATACTTAAAAAAGAAGAGTTTAATTCATGTGAACGAATACAATGGTGGTAAGCGCTTTCGCAAACTGCTTCATCAGACCAATTAACAATCAGCACAGCAGGGTTTAAATCCTGGAGCAGGCGGGAAAATAAACAGTCATTTATCACTTTTAAAGCTATACACTTTTACACTAAAAAGCTCTTCACAACCATTTAAACAGTTAGATCCAAATGGATCAATAATTCATGAATAACTAAGGACATTTCAAAAGAATACATGTACATAAATCAATACTTATAAATGCCCTACTTAATTCAATATATGATAATCGGTTATAATAACTTCACTGAAGCCAATAAAAGAAATGTATATATATGTGCAAACACATATCTCCTATCTAATACGCAATTCAAGTTACTAATCTCGAATACAATGTGTTACAGATATATAAACATGTCTCATTACTAAAACTATATAAAAACTACTCTGAATAATTGTTCACTAAATATACATTAAAAACTTCAAATACCAGATAATGTGGTGTGCCTGACCACAGGTAACTGAGTAAATAATGTCTTTGTTGTAGCACATTAGAAACTATGTAATGTTCTCTGTTTTGAAAGGCATTTCACATATTCTTGTAAGAGAAAAGCAGAATATTAAATTGTGAAACAAATATATCAAGGGATTTTTCCCCATTAAGTCCTTATCAGTACTACGTTTCATTTTTGCTTCGGTCACAGTTGACATCTGTGTATCTAGCCAACCAAGGATGCATGCATGAAGTCAAGTATAATAGCTCAAGTTTAGTCTTGGTAATTTTAGCCAACTAAATTATTTGCATTTTATAGCAACCGTTTAACATTATACCATTGATTAGATTTATTAACACAAACGTTCACTTAGAAGTGTAGAATGGTTCATTTTAAATCTGAAGACAAAGAGGTCCTCCTTTGCTCTTTTTTATGACTGATTTGTTTACTTATTTGTTTTATTGGCAGCTTCAGTCCCAATGGGCCAATTGCCACTTACCAGGGGAGACTAATGACTAGGGATAGTTTGGCCAGGTTATACGAGGATTCCTCTACTTTTTTCACTCAATGTATTCGGTTTCTAGAATAAATAAGACTAAGAGGTAGGGAATCATGGTGGAAAGGTATGAGAGATGAGGAGATAGCAACATTTTCTTAGGTATTAATTGGTAGTGCAGAAATTCAGATTGCAGAATTGCAACCAGATGACCTTTGTGGTTCTCAGCTGGTAACAATGATGGCTGTAGCAGATAATGTGAAGTTCTGTCACGGAGAAGGTGGAAACAGACTCTGTGCATGAGCTAAAAGCATTACAACTGAAGGAAGTAGCCAGTATTTCTGCACAGAGAGTTCAGCCGTAGAGGCCTGAGACAGAGACAACACATTTTCTTATGCAGCACCAGTGAGGAAGGAAGTACAAAGAGCTGCTGTTTTGGCAGCTACATGTTTGTTATTATGTTTGCTATTTGTTCCACTTTTACAGACTGCATTAGTTTTGTGTGCGTGTTCTGATTAACTCTGTTAAAACCATTAAGAGTACCAGAATTACAAATTAGGTCTACTATACATTTAGAAAAATAACCTTTCTTTGATGAGCATCTGAAAAATGAGCCAGCAATATTTGTAATCTAAAAATGGTTCAGGAAGTTGCCTGGAAAGACTCTTGGGCATGTTAAAGAACAGTCATTTGGATTAAACTCTAAAAGAAAATTTAATTTGCAGTTCGAAACACTCACTGCTGTTGAATAACTGTTACTTAATGTGTTGGGCAAATATTATCAGAAAGAAATTTTCATTAAAAAAAAATAAAAGATGAAAAAAAGATGAATATGTTTTTGCACTGGTGGATGTCTTGTATATTTGGATTTGAGAATGATTGAAAGTGAACTTTGCTATTTAGCAAACATGAACATGATTCAGGGATGCAAAGTGGCTCTATATTATAGGAAGTGGCCAAAAGGTTTCTACTTTTATGGGGGAACAATCGCCTTTAATGTAAACTATATGAAAATATATACATGGGGAAAAGCTGTGAAGCGAGATTTAGAAACTGCAAGGAAAAAAAGGATACTGCTGGATCTACTATCCAAGAAATGATGAAGCAGATGGGAAAAAAGCAGTGCACATGGAAAATGAAGGAGGGGATGTGATGGCAATAATAATAAAAATAAAAATTTAATAAGTGATGTACAAATGGAAATAAGACTCTATATGATGATAAGGAAGCTGAAATGTGGATACAGCAGAGTTGAAAGTTCAAGATGAGGTGTAAGTGCAAAATGCATTATAATACCTATGAAAAATTAGGTCTCTGCATTGCCGATGTTTGCAGAAGAATTATCTGAAGGAAGAAGTAGAGGAAAGTAGTGAGTCACTAACAATATATGGTAAAGCAAATGACAAGAAAAGGGTATTAAAATCCTAGTAAAAATTACCACCTTTGTTCTCCCCCTGAAAAGAGGCCACTAGTTTAGGGGAAGTAACCTGGTCAACAAAAGATAAATAAAAATAAAATCAGTTGCATTAAAAAAACCTAAAAGGCAAAAGAAGAAAATGAATAACTTAGAGACTTGCAGTAGGAGATATGCAATTTTGCATTGATTAAAACAAATTATTGGCATGGCATTTTTTGCAAGATATAAGTTACAATGTTCAAGAATTGAAGTTTGAAATGTGGGGAGTAAAGGTGGTATGCTCATTTGGACTAGAAGAATGTTCAAGGGTATATTTCTTGATCAAAAGAGAAGTTGGATTTTTTGTGAATAGTTGCATCATATCTGGTAAGGCTGTTAATAGCTGATTGCAAAATTTTTGCAACTACCAAGGATAATTTAAGAGTAGAAGCATTTAGTACAAAAATATTTCATGGTGATATCATTATTAGTTTGTGCAGATTTCAGTTTCTTTGCAAATACAAGATAGAAGTAAAGCTATCATTTTGGATATACTGAAGTGAGCAGATCTGCAAATATGCAGAAGAAGAATACACAGAAGAGGAGAAATAACTAAAATAGATTTTTTTCCTGCAGGATTGGTTTTGTTGGTTTATATGGATGGAGAAAAATACAGTTGGATTTACTGATCGTAGTGCAATATTACTGAGGTTAGGGAAAATGAAATGAGAACTAACATAGGAAGAGGTTTAATTAGAATGGAAACAAATTTCTGGAAAACCTTTGCTGATATTGTACTTTGACAGACTTTAGAATGATCATTTGTAAATGATGATTGGGGGAGTTGGTGAGATGTTTATGGAGTAAAATTTAAAATTAATACATGTTTTAGAGACACAGAGAAAAGTGAAGGAGAGTATGATAAGAAGATGGATAGATAACATTAATTACTGGAAGAAGAATATTATAGACAAAATATATATTTGTGAAATGAGGAAAATGTTAAAGGTTGTTGAATATGCATACATTTACAGTGAAGTGGAAAGAGAGGTAGTGAATCCATTGTTAGAGAAAGAAGCAGAAACAATGGCTGTATTTTAATTTATGGAAGGTCAAAACAGGAGAATGTGACACATGAAGAGACAAAGGAGGACTACTAACATGGATATATTCTATATTATTGTTCTGTGGTCAGTGATGTACATCAATATTGTATTGTTTTGTTTATGAAATTATCTTTGAGATATACATACATTTTAAGAATACCAGTTTACAAAGAGGTGGAGTTTATTAGATATTTTTATCAATTCTTATCCTTCATATTTATATTCATATTTATTATACATATATTGCAAATTTATATTGTTAGAAACTTTTTCTGAACTTCTTAATAATGAGTTTAGTTTTTGTATTTGAATGGTTCCCATAGACTTTTCTGTAGTAATCTGTTCAAACAACGTAGGCAAGATCATGAATGTCATCATCTAGCAAAAACTGTTTAGCATGTTAATTTTTTTATTAAAGTTTATTAATAGTTGAATTTGGCTTTGTGTTTTTGATTACTATTTTAATGTCTTATTTAAACTGTATTTTAAATGACTGGACCAATTCATTCATTTTTGGAACATGTTATTAGAACATACGGACAATTGGCTAATGTTTATGTAGTGGTGTCATTTTTTTTACTGCAATTGTGATGAAGTCCTACATTGTTGGCTGAAAGCATTAAACTAGAGTCATTAATATATTATTAGAAATAAGCATCTGCCTTGCCTGCATTTTCCAGTATTCCAAAGCTGCTATTTTACCAGAGGAGACAAAATAAAGAAAAGAAAGACAGAAGATACACTTGGGAATTATGGAATATCATATGGATATTATTAACATATGAGTGAGAAACAATTGTAGGTTTTCAGACTGGTATTACCAGAATGTTGGACAGAAAGGAAGAAGAGAGAACAATGTTATCTGAGCATTATAAAATTTATTTCAAAAGAAAGGAAAAAAATATTAAAAATTGAAGACATATTGCAATGATAAATATATTATATGCTATTGAAGAAAAGTATTCCACTGAAGGTGAGTCCAGTTATGTGATGGACCAAAAGTATATGGAATACTGAAGGATAAGAATATTCAAGTGTTATTGATTATGTTGAAAAAATATAAGCTATATCAGTAAAAGAGAGGAAGATTGGTAGTAGGGAGCATCAGCAAGATTTTGACTTTGACCATAAGGAAATTAAATGTTATAATATTATGAAAATGGAAAAATGTGACATAATTATTTGTTAGCTTATATAAATGGATGTTTGGGAAATAAGAATAAAATTAAACATTTAGTTAAAAAAGGGATGTCCATTGAGTGTGGTACTAAGAGTTGCACCCGAATTCAGTAGTTATAGAATTAAATTTGCTTTGTTGTGTGAGTAGGAGGTTAAGGATAATATAATAATTTCAATATGTTTTTATATGTAAATGGCATGGTATGGGCAATTAATGAAGAAAAGTTGGTACCATATCTGATATTTTGCAATGATGCTGAACAGAGTAGCATTAGAATTGAATCAAGGGAAAAGTAAGGAGCTTAGGTGAAGTGGGGATATAGTATTGTATTTGGTGAATGGAATATGGTACATAGACATGAAACAGCATAAGTAATAAGTAGAATATACTATGTCATATAAGGAAACAGTTTAATTAACTTTATATTTTAGGGAAGGTGTAGTATTTGCCAGATATGCCAGTTACTAGAAAGTATAGAGCTGGATATAATATGTGTTCAATAGCATGAGGTCTAGACTCATCCTGATAAACAAGGATACTTTATACAAAGAAACAGAAAGGTAGATTAGTTGTAGTGCATCCTATTCTTAAGTCATCAGATAACTCTTGCTCTTCATAACTTGAGCCCTACCTATTTCTTGAGATCTCCTTTACCCTTGTATCCCAAGTCAGATACTATGCCCCATTTCCCTGGGATTGCTTGAGGTTCCTTTTTACTACCTTGATACTTCTGGCCTTTGCGCTTTTAACTATCAGATCTCTTTTTTTATGGAACCTCCTTCCCAACTGGCTATGCAACTGACCCACTCTTGCTGCATTTAAAAATGGTTTCAAAACACACTTTTTGACAAGGCTTTTAGTTAATGTTAAATTGTTTGATTGTATTTTCTTAATGTTTGTTTGCTACTTAATTTGTACAGTACCTGGGCTTAGGCACTTTTTAATTTGAATTTAAGTAGAATAGTAAAGATAATTATGGGACAACATAATATATTGCAGACATTAATGAAAAATTGTGGAGAATTTGTGGAATAGGAGCATGAATGAAAAGTGCAAAGGAGAAAGGACATAATACAGTGAGTATATAGAAAACAGGTGACATTGACAGCAGAAAAATATAGAAAATAGGAATTATGGTACAAGAGAAATTAGAGAATTGTGCTTACCTGGTCACATGGTATATGGTTTCCTTAATGCTAGTGCTTTCTCTAACAGTCCTTTTGTTAGACACTCCCTTGTAGCACTTTTCAGCCCCTTAGGGACTTTTCTAAGCAACCGTCATCCAGTGGTAGACCCCTTCAGACTAAGCTTAGAGAATCCAGGACTTCCTCCTAGGTCCCCCAGTTATCAACCAGAAAAAAGGACCTTGAAGCCTTTGCACATAGAATACCCAGAAAAAATTTGCACTGGCCAACATAATCATACTGTCCTTAGACCCTCCAAAAAAGCACCTTAATGAAGAGAAGTGGGCAGCTCCCTTTTCTCCCCTCCCCCCCTCCCATGACTCAGGATTGGGGAATGTTTACAAATGATGCAGTTTGGAGCATGGGATGGCCCTGTCATTCTATTCCACATATCAGTGGAGACTTCACTGGTCTCTCTTTTACCCTTAAACCTTTGTGATGGTCACCATTTAGTAGACATTTTAAAAGATGCATCTTAAGAAGCATGAAAAAACAAGATGGAGTAGCTCCTGTACCAATAATGGCAGACTGGGAATTCATCCCTCTAACACGGCTGTGCAGTTTGATTAGAGACTCCCAAACCAGATACTACACTTTCTGCACTGCCCTTCCACAAGACTGCTAAATGCCTGGCCCCAGCTTTTCTTCCAGATCAAAGGATAACGTTGGAAAACAGGTGTTCATGTCATATCACCTTGTTTTTGCAGGCAGTGAACTATTTAATCTTCAGGATATATTTCTCAGGAGACTTTGCAGATGACATGCAATAGGTGGTGGGCAAGATCCCTTGCCAGATATCCCACTCCATCAAACATAAGGAAGGAAAGAAGTGAAAAAGATTCTCAAAAAGCAGCCATCCAGTTGGTACCATCAGACCAGAGAAACTTAAAATTTTATTGCAGATGTTTGATGCCAAAGAAAACAAAATTGCAGACCCAGTCTAGATGCCAATAACAAATATATTTCCCCCAAATAAGCCTTTCATGTGATCACAATTCAGTCTCTCTCTCTCGTTTCATATCAGAACAAGATAGGATGTTATCTTTGGACCATCAAGATACTGACATCCACATAAAGATAACTAAGGGAGTAGGATGGTATCTGTGGTTTCTAGTAAATGGCAGCCATTAACTCTTCAAGTCTCTTTCCCTTTAGCCTCCCATGAAGTTCAGCAAATTTATACAGTAGCTGCAGCCTACCAAGGATTGGAAGGTGCCAAGAGTTTTCCTTTCCTAAATGATTTGTCTTCTCAATGTCCCATCCCAAAACATTCTGGTTCACAAGACTGTGTTTCTGCTCAGGTTTTTTTCTTGGAGTAAAATTCAGCTTCAGAAAATTGTAGTTGCTCCCAGTTCAATATCTTACATTCATTGGCTACACCTTAGACGCTACATTATTTTGATCCATTATTCCCTAGGTCAAGATCTATTTGTTCATTTATGTATGTATTTTTTGTACTTGTTCAAGAATATCCTCTTCTGTATTACACAATTTCTAGTTCTTTTACATTCTCCCTTAGGAAAAACTAATCAGATGTGAAGGGGGGGGGGGTCACCAAAAGCTAACAATAATGTGTTGATATATTAACACTTGTCATTTATGCATGTACTGTAGTCTAAATACAGATCTCCATATCTGTTTTCAAAACTTCTAAGAATACCATGGATGAGCATGCAAACTGGGTTGTAAAAATACCTAACCTATTTTTTCTGCAAATACTATACAGATTGTAAAAATACATATTCTGCACCATCCCAAATGAAAATTAGCTCATCAATAAAAAGAGCAAAGGGTGAGTTAAATGTAAAGTTTCTTAAAGAAATTTGTGCAAGAATTTGCATATGCAAGGTTGAAAACTGCTGCAATTGCTATGGCTTATTGTTGATTAAATTGTTACTAAAAAAAGAATTCCTTTAAACAAAATTCTAACAGAAGAGCACAATTGTCTCCTGCGTTTTTTTCTGGTAAGTAGTACCCTACAGCTCCATTCTTATCTTTCTGTGATGTATTTGTGTTTAATGATAGCATATCCATAGCCATTCGGATAATATAATTATGCCATTTCATACTGTTTATCTTCTGTAGAAAATGTGTAGAATCCCTGATGTAACTTAGATTGTTGGGCAGAGGGATTGCAAAAAATTATCCAATAAACTGTGTGGATATTCCAGTAAACTTCCACAGAATGAAGCAGCAGACCTTGCAGGTGGGCATGTCAAGGTATGTATTTTAGTAAATGCAAAGAGCAAAGGAATTCTCACATTTCTTGTTTGTGACTGAACATATTATGACTTAAATGTAATATTCATGTTAAAAGATTTGGACAGTAACTGTAAATACTCAGCTTTTTACATTTCATTTGGATTTCTGTCTAATAGTTGGCAAGTTTCTCTAACCTTAAAAAAAATGTTCATATGTATTTTATGATATTGCCCTGAAGTCATAGCAACAGGATTCCTTCCTTTATCTGTCTGTTTAAAAAAAAAAAACACCATTTATATCCATAATTTGGAGATCTTTCAATATCTGCCGTTCCAATTTTGTGAAATCTTGTACACATTTTGATAAATAAGTATATGTATATTATAAGGGTTCTCACTTGTTTATCAAAGGCTAGGAATATTAGACTGTTTTGTCACCTGCGTTTTATAACAAAATGTCAAAAAATGCAAGTTTCTTGTTCTTCAAGATCACAGTAGAGCAGAGGCTGGGATTTTGCCCTTTCACAGCTGTAGAGAAAACTCATAGTTTGTATACATAATTTGCAGGAAGTGCAGGGGGGCTTGCTTCCTGCATAAAAGCTGTTTATGCTTTTTTTTTAGTTTCAATGTTTCCAGGTTTGATCATTTGGATTCAAAGTAGTGGCTTTTGAACGTTTGTGCATTTGATATTAGGCCATAGCTTCATTGTAAGGCACAAGGACAATTGCTCATGCCCAGGAGTGTTATGAAGCATGAGCCAGAAGGGTGAGTGTCTTACAGTCCATGGGCATGTGGTAATATCTATACTGTGCACATCCTGACTTCCTGGTTGTACTTATAAAATTGGCATCTGTATATTTTGCAGTTTGAACTTTACATTAAGTAGTTTATGTTAAGCATATACTTTGCAGTGTATTTTAATGTAAAATTGTTAATCTAGCCATATGTGCAAGCAGTAATGTTCACCCTCACCCATCTTTTTTATGTTGATTTGGCTGATGATATGTTTGCTGACAACTAATAGTAGTCACAAGGGTAGTCATTTTGATGGTAACTCTCAAGAATTGAAACAACATTGTAAGCAGCAATGCTCTCTCACCCCCTAATTGTTTTTCCTAAAGTTGTTTAACTGATAGTGTACTTTTTGCCTTTATTTAATTGGTTTCTATGTTAATTTTGTGGACATTATATTTCTATTTTAATATGCATCTCTATTTGTGCAGAATTTTACTTTTGTGTACTACATCTTTAAATTTACCTCTTAAGTGAAACAATGCCTGGTAGATTCTTTCTACTTTATTTGTAGGTGTTTACATAATGTGATTACTAAGTTAAAAGTGCCTACTTTCTCTTGCTATGGTGAACGTTTTTGCTTCATGCCATTGCTTCCTTTCTCTGCCTTCATTTTCTGTTTGTGAAGTTTAGGCTTTCACTTTCTTGGAGACTTTTTTTATTCCCCTTATTGGATGTCTCTCACTGTTGCTCATCAGGTAATGTACATAAATTTGAGGATTAGTGCTTTTGATCCTGTAAAGTGTGTTTAATGAATGAATTACAATGGGTAGACCATTCAGGGTACTTGACCACCTTAGGAATCAGTTTAACATCAATGTTTTGAAAATGAGGACAGCTCTTTCACTGCTGGCCTTTCAGAACTACCTAACTAGGGAGTTGTCACCATACAGACAATATGGTTGTGGTCTGGTACATCAACAAACGGGGGAATGCATTCCTACTTGTGTTGTCAAGAAGCAATGAGAGTATGGTAATGGATCATCAAGATGCATAAGTTGTAAGAGGTGCCACCAGTGTAGTGGACAGAAATAACTTCCACAGTTTGAAACTGCAACTTCTGCAGATAAGAAGCTCCTGTTTTAAAAGAAAGTATATTTTTATTGGCTGTTATTTCACCTAAGATATGCCTGAGTTACACATATTTTTCATGAAGCCTCCTCACTTAGTTTTCCTCAAGGAAATGGGTAACGCTTAGAATTGTGACCATGGCTGGAGGTGCCACAGAGTCAACTCTGAAACAGTCAATTAACCTGCCTATCTTTTTTTTTTTTTTTTTTTGCATACGTTACTCATTACAGCTGGGTGACGCCTCCAGGTGTTTTTGCAGTTACATCTACTGATGCCTCTAGGTTTCAAATATTGCTTGTTCATATTTACATTAATAATCAGAAAACATGCCACATACAAAGTATTAAAAGATTTCATCCTGAAGCTTGCACAATGACAAAATTAAGTGTATTGATATTTGACCTCTGACTAATGCAGGTAAAGATAAATTAAGTGTTGTTCATATAATATTTATTTATATTGTTATACATTTTAAGTGTTTCTAAATATCTTGGCAACCAAATAGCACAGACAGAACTGCTTAACCTCATATGAAAGCTCTCAGCTGGCTGAAGAAAATGCTGCTGACATTATGCATGAAACTTGAGTGGTTGCTGAGATATTTATTTATAATACATATTACAAACTTAATAGTTAATTGTATTTACTGCGACGTATAAAATCCAGTTTAAGACCTAGAACCTAAAGAATACTAACACTATAAAAATAGTTTGTGCTGAAGAATATGCCATGTAACCCCTGTGGTTCCAGAGATATGAACATTTGTTTGAAATGTGAGAACATAACTTGTTTCTGTCAAAAAGCTTAGGCTCCGCCCATTCCATTGGCAGTTACAGTACAAACTTCCAGAACTCCATTGGCGGGAATAAGTTAACTATGGTAAGTATGTAATTCAATATACCGTATATGTGTTCACAGGTAGTTTAAATTTTATATAGACAGAACCTTATCTTTCCATGGGGATTACAGATTATCTGTTTCTTTTGTTAAATCAAGGCTACACAAAAAAAAAACTGATTAATTATACATAACTCTATCACAAAATACTGAAAGCCTTTTCTTGTACTGTAACTTCCAAAATATATTCCCCTAAAGCAGTGACTACTTCTACCACCTTATTCCACAATGCTGCCTTATTTAACATCTGTGCAGCTGCAGCTTGGTCTTCTCTAAACATGTTTGCAAGGTACTGCAAGCTGGATATTATTTTCAGGTCCAGGTCTTCCTCTGGTGCCACTGTTATCCATTGTATTTAGTTTACCCAAGACAGATCTCTGCTTATCAGATTAGAAATTTATGCATGTAGCATAATAAAAGATGTGTAAGAAGGCCCATATTTGGTGTTCTCGGGCTCTATTTCCATGTCCTTTGCCTTTTTCTTTCTACAGCTCAGCACTGTCTATTGAAGAACTGGAGAGTGACAGAAGAGCAGTGCGTGATGGGCAATGGTAGAGTACAAGTAGCCTGGTGAAATTTTATATGCCAAGTGGTCCTAATAGCTGTGACTTCAGTCCTAAAGGTTAGTAAAGATAAACCTTCTGTTCACAATTTTATCTTTATGGCAAGTACATAACTTTTAATCTATTAACAAGTGGACATCCTCTGCAACATTTAAGGCTTAGTGCTGCAAGCAGTAGGACCACTTAGCACATGGAACTTCTTCAAACCCTTTTCTGCTGTTTTCACCCCCAAGTGGCCAACATATGAAGTTGAAATAAATAAAGGCGAAACAACAACTGATAAAAAAGACCCATTAACCCAGATCTATGTTCAGGGTACGAATATATGATCTTTAGTACATATAAAAAAATAAAAAAAGCAATCCCAGTGGTCAACAAACAGGAAAACTAGCTGGAACAGCAAAACAACACCAGGAAACCGGACTCAATGCTCGAGCAATAAAATTTATTGATACAAAAGATGGTTAAGCGCTTTCCACAGTCAACTACTGTCTTCATCAGAACAACATATAACAAAAGTGAAGACCTTATATACAAACTTAAAAACCCGCCTAAATCAACAATTAATCAATTATATAATTAACATTTACATAATGTGAAATTTTAAAGCTATACCTAACATTTCACTACATGAATTTACATCTAGCGTTCCCTAAGAATCTAAAACTAAAACAACAAACATTTCATATACATTGCTATATAAACTATTCTAAAATAATAAGACTGTGTTAAAAAATAACACCTATCTATCACTTGTAACAAATTTAAAATAATATTTTATGTACATTGTAAGAAAATATGATATAATAAAATAAACTTATGCGTTAACATTGTGTTTGGCAATTATTAATGAAATTCATCAAGTTGAAATAAATAAAGGCGAAACAACAACTGATAAAAAAGACCCATTAACCCAGATCTATGTTCAGGGTACGAATATATGATCTTTAGTACATAGCTGATGATACTGTATTACTGTCACTTTGAAAGTGTGCTCAGACCATCTATAGTCTTCCGTTATGTAACAGTTCACTTGGTTTCCCAGTATCTTCCCCTTCTGATTGCTGGGTCAAAGCTTTTTTTTTCCCCTCCAGATTTTTTTTTTCAGCATTGCCCTACAGGCCTCAGCTTTACCCATTCCATCCTGCAAAACACTGCAACTTCTGTTTAGAAAGTATGCACAAATAGCCTCCAACAATGATCAATAATCAATAACAGTGCAGTATTTCCTTAGGAGAAACCCACAATGCTTCATGCCATATTTGCTGTGGCCTTAATACAGTAACTATTTTGATGCATCAAATATATATTAATGGCTACTTTGGTGAAGCAGGCTCTTGCTGTCATGCCAAAAGCTGGCACATCTAGTAAAATTTCCACTGCTTTCATGTCTCTTTGAGCTTGGAAACTACCAACAACACTCCTGTCAAGCCAGCCTGTTCTCTCCGCTCACTAAAGAGCAAGAAATATGCTATAAAAAAGCTGAAAGCTATTGTTAAGAAAGACTCCACTCTTCAATGTCCTGCTTCTCTGTCTGAATCCATAATAAAGCACAGATTCCTGAGCATCATGCAGCCAAATAATGTTGGCCTTTTTGATGCAGCAGAATACTAAACTCACATCAGTTCTTCAACAAGAAAGTACTCTGGAAGAATCCACGGCCACAAAGGAGATAATTTCACTTGCTATCCTCTCTCACTGACGCATGAAACTGCTACTGGAAAAGAGAGTTACACCACCACTCAGTGCTGCAGATCGATTTGAGAGAGCTGGAATGGACAATGCGTGATGTAAGAGAGGAGCAACTGACTGTCGTATCTCTTGACACCAGTAATCATCATCAGCTGCAATTCCGTGGCTTTTCACTGGGAAATCCCTTGATTATCAGTGTAGCTGTCCCTGCCAATGTGTCATCTCTCATTGTTCAGACTCCCTCAGTTAGCAGACCTGTCTTTACTACACTGAGAATTATAGGGTCAGTATGACTTGGCTTACTCCCATAGTCTGGATCCAATACCAGAAATATCAATGATTCCAGCATTGGTTGCTGCTGTATTTCCTCTGATATCAACCATCGTCTACTTGCAACTGTTACTTTCCAGACTAAAGCTGCCAAGTATCAGGCAGTTTCAGAGACTGGAATACCAGATGGGTTGATCCTGTTGCAAGTGACTGCTCAGCCCCAGTACATGGCTACCCAGCACATGCCACTACAGATACCAGCAATGGCCCTAGCTCCAATGTCCTGGGAACAAATAATAGGACCACAACCTGTTCCAGAGGGTCCCCCAACAATTACAGCAGTCTTCTTTGGCTGAACTGACTGAAATGCCTGGTTTCATCATCCAAGTCTGAGACATCCATCAAAAGGACCTTGGAAGGACCCATTTAAAACAAAATATGTATAGAACCCTTAGAGGATCTTCCCACATCTTACTTGGAAGAATGAGGTTGTGTCTGTGTGTCCTAGGTCACCCCATGGATCCCAGATTCTTAGATTTTTTTTTAAACCTATGCGGGAAAAATAGAAGTGATCCACAGACCTCACCTAGTTCCCCCAGAGAAGCTGCATGAAGCCTAAAGATGTAATCCTCATTCTTCCTGGATGGCCCCAACCTTGGTGGACATAGTGAGAGATATCAGTAAGGTAGTCTGGAACAACCCCAGTATGCTATCTCTTGTTTCATGGAAAGTGGACAAAGACTGGTCAATTTAGTCAAAGACTCCAAAAATAGATCCCATGATTAGTGCAGCTACCTTTAATCAGGTATCTAGACTTCAAAGTTCAACTGTTCATCCTCCACACAGGGAGTCCAAGATTGTGGATAGGCTAGGGAAGTGAGTGTTCATAACCTCACCCCCATCACTGAGGACTCTGAAATAACTCAACTTGGTGATATACTCTGAGGGACCTTCTGTAACAAGTGGTTACAGTTGCAAAGGCATCCAGTCTGAGATGAAACGAGATACAGGACCTAGCTAACAGCCTCCTTGCTCATGGCCTGCAGCATAGCTAAGGGTATGGCCAAAGCTGCTGACATTGCCATGCATCTGCACAGTTTCACTTACTGAGTTTGCAAAAGATACCAAGGTGTTTTTATGGATCCCCCTTTCACAAACCCCCCTTGTTTGGCAAAGAGGTACCTTAAAGATAGGGAAGAATAGGGTAAAATCCTCACAACTGTGAAAATATTGTACCAGAACACGGGAACCAGCACTCTATGTGGTTCCAGCATAGTCCACAGTAAAATTATTGGGGGGCACAGATAGGGGTGGAAGCAGCGGCCCTTCAGTAATGCAAATAATGCCTGCATGGTTCGAGAAAATGGATGCCAGTTGGGAGGGGGTTAACTGTCTGTTTACAAATGGCCATCAGTATCCCTGAAGCCTTCCCAAGCTGCTTCCTACTGAAGAAAAATAGAGAGGTGGTTGTTCCTCCCTGTGAATCAAAAACACAAGGGACAAGTGAGTAAGGGATATGCTTCTAGTATGAAACCTCTTAACATTATTCCTCAGAATACACATGCTTCCTTCTAGAATCTTGAAAGCTGCCCACTACATACAATGGAATGGGACAGTTTGAAACAAATGCTTTAGTCCCCTTGCACACCCCACATCCTCAAACTTATATATATCATCTCACCAGTCATATATAATTGGAGAAAGGACATACTCCCCAAACCAGTGCATAGCAGCCTCAGGCAACCACTTTATAACTGATGAGAGCAACCAAGCACATGATGTTTGAGTTTCAGAAACTTAGGGACAAATGGGGAAGCCAAAGAATATAACAACCAGAGATAAAATTGTATTCCTAAGCCCTCACCACCAAAATCAAGAACCTTTCAGATGTCCCCAGCATGTCAAAGGAGGCAAGCAATAAAGGAAGGGACTATCCTACAAAAAAACAGGCATCTCGGAGGTCCTTCAAGATTTGTTTAACTTTGTCCCTGCTGTCTAACAACTATCAAGTCATCTCTCAATCATCTGGTCCATCCATTATCTATACATTTGAGCAACAGACAACTGAGAGAAGCTGCCATTTCGACAGCCATCAAGGTTGTACAGCTTACATGGGCCTAACCTCACTGTGCTTGCCTAGTAATATACCAGCATATAATGGGCTTCAATAAGGGCATTCCATCACTTCCATGGCTGATGTAACCCATCAGGATAACCATACTTCCTTGAAGTCGGCACCTCCATGGTGTCTTTGAGCTCCACAGGGGATTCAACCATGGGAATGTACAACCTGGCTTATGCTCCCACATCCTCCCCCTGAAGAAAGAATAGTCAGTAAAGCTGCATCATTCCTCTCTTACCTTGTACAGTTATAGAGTTAGCCTTTTATGCCAGTGAAACTAGCTACACAAGTTTATTTTCAGTGATAAAGAAACTCTGGATTTAAGACCCATCTTAGATCTCAACAGCAAAAATCAATTTCAATGTGTTCAAAAGAACAACATCTGAATGATTACTTGCAAATAATCCTCCCTTGTCTAGCCACAGCCAAAAGAAATTGTATGACTGGATGTGCTCCCTGGACCTTTAGGCCACATTCTTGCACATTAAATTTGTCAAGAGTTGATCAGGTAGCTGTAGTTACAAATTTGGAGCCAATGACTTCCAGTTTGGATGCCTGTCCTTCAGTCTCACCACAGCCCCCTAGGCTGTTTACCAAATACATAACTGAAGTTGTAACTCATCAGAGACCTCAAGGTACCAATCTGCTGTCTTACCTAGATTACTGGTGCCTAGTGGCACCAGTGCAAGAAATACTGATAGCAAAAATATAGTCTCTGGCCAGCAATCATATTCAATCTGTCCCAACTGCAAATGGGTCCATTGCAACATATCACTTTCTTAGGATGCATCACAGACATCAAACGGCACAGACCCTTTTTACTCTATCAAAAACTCCAGACCCTGCAAACTTTATACATACAGATTTTGCTAGCTTAGAAGGTCACCACCCACTGTATCCTCAAAAATAGGAGTGGTCCCTAAACCAAACCTTAGCCAACAAGCTATTCAGCAGGTGAGGCCAACCAGTGAGAGGACTGTTAATTTCTTTGGTAAATAAGAAATATAGATTTTTTTCCCCCTACAATTAGAAATGGACACCCAAGGAAAAGATGCCCCGAGACAACCCTAAGACAGGACCTCCATTACAAATAACCTCTTCTGCTAGTCCTCAAAACAAAACAAACAATGAAACAATACAGATCAGTTCATATAGTAGTAGCC
Source organism: Protopterus annectens (assembly GCF_019279795.1). Lineage (NCBI taxonomy): Eukaryota > Metazoa > Chordata > Ceratodontiformes > Protopteridae > Protopterus > Protopterus annectens. The sequence goes on along the minus strand of NC_056743.1, from coordinate 908,412,299 downwards.
ACTGGTCAACACAAGTGTGGTTCCTCTATCTGGTGCCCTTCATCAGGGAGAGTATACTACTGTTCACTCTATTCAAGAACCTGTTGATGCATCCAAAGATCTCATGACACACAGAACTTCATGCTGTCAGCATGGCCTCGGCAGTATTCAAATGAGACGTTAAACCAAAACCGAATCTGCCTAAATTGATTGTACCAACCTGCCATTGGGTGTAGCTCAGATGGATGCAAAAGATCTCACTGCCCTTACTGAAAAGAGTAATGGTCCTTTAATTAAGACAACATAAAACATTATTTACATATTTACAAAATATACATATTTACAGGTACATACCTATACATTCCTATATACCATAATCATCATTATTCTTCCATAATTGACTTCTACTCCTTCCACAACCAAAAACTAATTTCTGTACTAAATCAACCAAAACCCATTTCCCATTAAACAAAATTTTGATCAATCTTTCATTCCAGATAACCCATATTACATAAAATAAGTTCTCGTTTGTCCTTTTCACATGTTCTTACTTCTTTTTTAATATCCATACATAATCATATTCATATCTACATTGTTTATGTCATTAATATTCTCAAAGTTTTCTTCACAGAACTTTTTCCAGAGTTTAACTACTCTTTTACATTTCAAAAAAATATACATGCTCTGCTGCTTCTTCCTCCCCATGAAATAAACACACACTTCCAACTTTCTTTTCATATGATATATTCCCCTTTAATGGTAACTTTATTACCAGTTTTCATAGGAAATCCTGACAGTCTACAATCTTATTTTTTTTTGTATTATCATCCTATAGTTTTTTTGTACTTATATTTAAACATTTTCACTATTAATTTATCATTCTCTTCATTTGCCCACATTAATACTCTATGCAGATTTAAAGAAGCAGAATAAACAACTGGATTTAATGACCCCAACCCCTCTTGATCTTCACTCACACAACACACCTCTTTTCACTGGGTTTAATATTGAACTCCATATGAAAGAAAACACTAATTGCAAATTTTCTTTTTCATATTTTTCTGGGGTCATATAAACATTTGACAGGCATGATATTTTTCCCTTTAAAACAGAATTCACCAAATAAATATTTTTCTTGAATGCTAATCTGTTCGTCCTCCACATAAGGTATATTTATTTAATTAATTTTATGAAATCCTCCCATTACCTCATAACTACATATTTTTTCTCAACCTTTATCCCTAACAAAGATACCTCATTTATTGGAAAATATACCCCTCCAATTTTCACATCACCCAGTCCCTTAAATGTATCATTATTCAAGGTCAGTCAAATTTCTTTTAAACATCCATTCAAGCAAACCAACACTTCTCTCATTCATATTTTATTCTTACAAACCACAACTATAGCATCTGCATATGTCAAAACTACTAGAATCACCATGTCCTTTTGCATCACATATCTATCATCTTTCATTTTACAAGCTACTTTACTCACTATCACATTCATAACTAATGCAACAATGGGACATCCTTGTCTTATACTACAATTCAGGCATATTTCTTTACTTAGCCACCCATTAGCGAACACTTTCACTCTATTTTGATATGCCAACATACACACTCCTTTACCTATTCCATACTTTCCGTAACATCTCACAAAGCATCATGCCCTTGTATATCAAATGCCTTACTTCTATCACCTACTGTTACATCTTCCTTTTTACTTATAATCCACTAGAAATAATTACTGGCATCTCTTCCCTTTTAAGTTATATATACTTTCTTTCACAATATTCTTCATCCTTCTTCCATTCTCCGCTGTATTATTGTCATAAAAATTATCATCTGTATTATTTAATGTCATAGGTCTCCACTTCTTTATTTCATTTGTTTCATCTTTTTAAAATAGAAATTTTAATATACCACTATATAAATCATAAACAAACCATTCATTCAAAATGTTTACAAAACCCTTTTGTGATGAAAGAAGATACTGCCAGCACAGCTAGCTGGAATTTTGTAAATAATTATATGTCATTGCTGAATATCAAAATAATGTATACAAGATGTTTGTGTTACAAATGTATTAGAAATGTATATTGTGTATATCAAACTGCTCTGTAAAGATGTTTGTGTTGAAAAAGTATTTGTAAAAGTGCTGTGTTTAAAATGGCAAGGTGGGGAACAAAAGGTAGGGCAGCAAGCAAGTGGGAATGACAGAATGCCAGCGGTAAGTTGTCAGGAGACAACAAGGGTACCAAACTACCACAAGAGGTTATATCCCATCTTAGTAGATGGGAAACAGGCTACTGCTAAGAGAGAGACAGCCTCTGACTTAACCATTCTGAAGCCTATAATGGTTTAAGGATGAGCACTACTTGCCTGGGCAGTCTAAATCAAAGCTTTAGGAAGGACTGTATTCCAAATACCTTTGGCTAGGGTTCACCTTGACTGGGAGGGTGGAAAAGGAAGCAAGCAGGTAGATGTGTTTGAGGATATCCCTGCAGATGTCCTGCTAGGAAATGATTTTGATAACTCAGTACCTTGTGTGCATGCAGTTACGCTTGGAAACAAGTATGTGGGTTGGTAGCCTGGAGGGGACCCAGCTAGACCACACACTTGAAGCCAGGACTGATGAGGTGACTAATCAGGGAGGGAGCTACCCTGTAACCGTATGACTGAAGGTGAGCCACAGCTGCTGGTGGGTACTGATGTTCCCTTGGACAGAGTGACTACAAGGGCAGAGGTGAGTAGTACTACCAAAGGCTGACAGTGAGACACCACTGTCAGAGGATATCGGACTTCCTGTGGAAGGGGAGCTGCAAAGGGTTACAAACAAAACACTGAGACAGGCTCAGCTCTCAGACCCTACATTACAAGGCCTGAGGGAGGTAGCCAGGGAGACACCTGATTCTCAAATAAAAGAGCACAGAGAGTTGACCACTGAGGGAGGGCTAGAGGGTAAGAGAATACAGCAGTTGGTAGTGCCCAGAGCCTACTGTCTGGCACCTCTAGCCATAGCCCATGACATTCCCTTTGCAGGTCATATGGGCATAAAGCGTACCAATAGATGTATTATGCAGAACTTTTATTGGCCTAGGATTTCCAGGGATGTAACAGGGTACTGCAAGACCTGTGAACAGTGCCAAAAAGTAGGCAAGGCAGGAGACAAGGTCAAAGCTCCTTTGATGTCTTTGCCTGTGATTGAGGAGCCATTTCAGAGGGTAGCTATGGATATTGTGGGGCCTCTGAGTACCCCAAGTTCCACAGGGAAAAAGTACATCCTAGTGGTAAATTATGCTACCAGACATCTTGAGGCAGTGGTTATGTCCTCCATCAAGGCAGAAAAGGTAGAAAATGCTTTGTTAGAGATTTTCAGCAGGGTAGGTTTTCCAAACGAAATACTGACTGACAGAGGTGCCAATTTCATGTCAGGCCTGCTGGCATGTCTGTGGGAGCACTGTGGGGTGAAACACCTAAAGACCACCCCCAGACTAATGGTCTGGTGGATAGGTTAAACTCTACACTAAAGACTATGCTATGGATATTTGTAGACCAGTTTAAGTGGGAGTGGGACAAATATTTGCCCCATCTGTTTGCTTACAGACAGGTGCCCCAGGAATCCACAGGTTTTACACCCTTTAAGTTACTGTATGGGCATAGGGTGAGGGGACCTCTAGATATGATTCGTGGTGAGTGGGAGGGTGTGAATCCCACAAGGAGTCTGTTGTGGCATATGTCCTAAACCTCAGGAGAAGGCTCCGGGAACTCATGGGCTTGGCCCAGGAGAACCTGGCAGAAATCCAACAGTAGAAAAAGGTCTGGTATGACAGGAATGCTCAAGCTAGAGAGCATGTTGTGGGGCAGCAGGTTATGGTTCTCATGCAGGCAGTTTGGGAGGGACCCTTCAAAGTAGTAAGGAAGGTCAGTGATGTCAACTACATCATAGAATTCCTAGGCAGAGGCACAAACTGTATCATGTTAACATGATGAAACCTTACCATGATAGAGAGGCCCTTGTGCTGTTTGCCATGGATGGCAGGAGGAGTCTGAGGGGGATCTGGTGGCTGATCTCCTCAGTGAGGCTCGGACTGACACCTCAGTGGGAGGGATAGAAATGTCTGAGCAGCTATCCCCTACTCAGGTTCAAGAAATCTGAGCAGTGTTACAGGAGTTGGGGGCATGCTCACTGGGAAACCAGGGTGTACCCACCTGGGGCAGTACCATGTGGATACAGGACCCCAAAGACCTATCAAGCAGGCCCTTTACAGGGTGCCTGAGAGAGTCAAACAGACTCTGAGGGACGAGATCCAGAAAATGTTGGAACTGGGGGTAATCCAGTTGTCTAGCAGTCCCTGGGCCTCCCCAGTGGTGCTAGTACCAAAGAAGGATGACAGCACCAGGTTCTGTGTGGACTACAGCAAACTAAATAGTCACACAGAGTCAGATGCTTACCCCATGTCTAGGACAGATGGGTGGGACTAAGTATCTTACCACTATTGATCTTACCAAGGACTACTGGCAGGTGCCCTTGACTCCTAACTCTAGAGAGAGGTCAGTCTTTGTGATTCCTTTTAGCTTGTATGAGTTCACGAAGATGCCCTTTGGGACGGAAAATGCCCCAGCAACTTTCCAGAGGCTTGTAGATCGTATCATAGCAGAAGCAGGATATTTTGCCTTTGCTTACCTGCATGATATTGCCATCTACAGCCATTCCTGGCAAGAGCACCTTCAGCATGTCAGGGAGGCGCTGGGCAGACTACAGAGGGCAGAGTTGACCAATTAACCGAGTAAGTCTCAGGTGAGCATGGCAGAGGTCTCCTGCCTGGGATGTAGAGTGGAGTGTGGTATGATCAGGTCAGAACCTGCCAAGGTGGAAGCCATTCTGGAATGGCGTGCTCTTGTTACCTAAAAGCAGGTGAGGGCATTCTTAGGAACAGCAGGGTACTACAGAAAATTTGTTCCCAATTATAGAAGCATAGCTGCTCCCCTTACAGACCTGGCAAGGAAAAGCACACGAGATAAGGTAGTGTGGACCCCAGCATGTGAGCAGGCATTCCAGAAGCTTAAAGGAGCTTTGGGAGGACCCCCTGTGTTAGCCAGTCCAGATTACAGCAAAGAATGTGTTGTGCAGGTGGATGCTTCAAACCATGGGGTAAGGGCTGTACTCACCCAGGTTTCCTCAGTGGGAGAAGACCACCCAGTGTTATATCTCAGCCGTAGGCACCAACTTGGGGACAAATGCTATGCAGCTGTAGATCAGGAATGTGTAGCCATAGTATGGGCACTGCAGAAACTTCAGCCTTATCTGTATGGAAGGAAATCCAGTGTAGTTACAGACCACAATCCCTTAACATGGCTTACAGCGAGCCAGCCATCAAAATGCCAAGTTACTATGGTGGAGCCTAGGATTGCAGTCATATGATATGACAGTGCAGCACCACACTTGGGTTAGCAATGCCAATGCAAATGGTCTCTCAAGACAGGGAATAGGGTAATGTGTTCCCATATAGGCTCATTCCTCTCAGGCAATGTTTCTCAAGGGTCACTTGAAAAACTAGCTTGAGTCTTCGAAGGGGGGAAGAAGTGTGATGAAAGGAGATACTGCCAGCACAGCTAGCTGCAATTTTGTAAATAATATGTCACTAGTGAATATCAAAATGATTTATACAAGATGCTTGTGTTATAAATGTATTAGAAATGTATGCCCTGTGTATATAAAACTGCTCTGTACAGATGTTTGTGTTGAGGTATTTGTAAAAGTGCTGTGTTTAAAATGTATCCACAGTGCACTCTACTGGAAGAAAACAGAAATGTACATGCACCATTGTAACTGTTTAAATGTATATATTTTAACAGTGGAAACTGGGATACAGGAGGTTAACTTCAGTCTAGCAAACTTTAGAAAAATATCTGAAATTAAATTACTTTAAAGGACACAATAAAGAGGCTAACTCTCAAGTTTTCATTGCAGCTAGAGACACAGAGTCTGTGCTAGGAAGATTTCTGTATTTTCCTTGGAGTGAACTAATTGCTACTTTTGAAGCATGAAGGAATACAACTGTTTTTTGAATTCCAGCATCTGCCAAAGATCTGAGGAAAAGCCCTCATCTGTATATTTTTATAGGTAGATGCTAAATACTGCCAGCTTTAGACAATGGGGGTTTTGGCCTGGGAACTAGAAGTCAGATGACCAGAAACAATGTCATTCTGCAAGCTATCCCACCAGTAATATTTTAGATATTAATTTGAGAAGTGTCTTAGTGAGACAGAGCATTCTGTGTTCGGTCTTAGACCTGACAAGAACCAGTCATCACAACATCTGCCTTGCTCTAATGAAGTATGTTTCTAGGGAACAGTATAACTCTCTTAGATACAGTCAGGAATATAGTAAAGCTTAGTTTAGATGTTTTTCATTTGTGTGGTTATTCCTGTGGTTTTGAACTCTGATGTCACTGTGAATATATATTTAGTATTGTCTTGTTCTTTTGTTATTTATTATTAAATATATTTAAATCCTTCATTCTGGCTTATCTATGTAGAGATGTTTTGAGCCACATTTATCTGGTGGCACTGTGTGGGCCACTCCTAATAGCTCTTGGTCAAACTACCATTTGCATTAATATTAATATTATACAGTAAGATTGCCAGTCCTTTAATTTTCTGCACATTTCATACCCTATACCATTCTTCTTTAATTCTTTCTTGATTTCTTTTTTACTTTCCATTCTGTTATTTTCTTTCTTTTTTACTTTTATACACATTTTCCACATGCTGTACTACAGTACACATAATTTGTTATTGTGTTCTTTTGTTTTTTTCACCTCTCCCTTTACATTTTTTATTTTCCTCATTATACTAATTCCCTCCTTTACTATTTTACCAAAATATGCAGATGCCTCCTCCCTTCACTCTTGAAAATGATCTCTGCTTAAATAGAAATGTCCTATTTTTCTCAATTTTATATATTTCATTTTCTGTATCATAATACTCTCTTGTATTCATCTCTGAATTCTTCAGTACATTTCTGTACATCTTTCCATACTTCACTTTCTCTTCCTTTCTTAACATTATCCTGCCATAGGTAAAAAACACAATCTGATGTTGTTAATCTTCTTTCCATTCATCACCGATGGGTTCAGTTCCAAGCCCTCAGAACCGAGTCGGCCTAGTACCAAGCTCGCACCAGCCAAAAACTCTCGAGCTAAGCTTCTACCCACAATGCCCTTCTCCCTGTTACCTCAGATCTCGTTTGCCACATAGCCATAAAGCCGCGTTTCAGCCAAGCTCTCAGCTAAGTGGAAACTTCTTGATATTTTGTGAGAAAATTGGTCTATTATCATTAGTGATTTATACTCATTGATCTTCACTTTTCAGTTAGATGTACACCTGTTTCTCTTTCCTTCTACCCGTTTGGTAATCTTTTAAGTACCATTGGTGGTATGGCCCTCTCTCCTTACTCTAGCTGGTATTTCTTCTCATCTTTCCTTTTCTATCTAGTTGTGTGTTTTTGGTCTTTAGATAGATACTGTGTGTGTTTGTTTAGGTTTAGACATAGAGTAAGTACAATTTAAGATTGTATTTGAAGACTTTGATTGTTGTGTTTAACTTATCATGATGTCTGACAAGAAGGGTACTTCTGGTTTCAAGCACTGTGCTTCGTGTAATGGTAAACTTCTGAACAGTGACTCTCATGATAATTGTGTTTATTGTTTGGGGGTGCACCATCTTTTGGTGCAGCCACTCTATGTGATTTGCCAAAGTTTTAGCCAGTGCACTTTGAACGAGTGCAAGAATAAGTTGATTCTAAAGGGCCTACTTAAATTGCCCTTTTCAGAGGCCCTTTCTGTGATGGAGGTCTCAACCCCTCCTAGGAAGGATAAGAAAAGGCCCCATTTGGTCCCCACTTCACCCTCTGGTGACCAGGGCACATCTGTCAAACTTAAGGTACAAAACTTTCTTCGGAGCATAAATCTGCCTTGTCAGCACTGACCTCATCTGCTCCAGGCACTACAGCTGTTACTGTATCAGCGCCAGCTTCAGCACCGATACTGTCTCCGGCACAGACCATAAACCTCTCCTCACCTACTATGACTTCGTCACCGGGTGCCACTTCGGCACAGTGCACGCCTATCTCTACAATGATGACTCAACCTCCCATATCGGCTCCGAGTGTCCCTTTGGCATCAAGCGCTCTTACAGCTCTGACTTCAATAGATCTGACTCCACTGCTCCCAGTCTCCAAACTTGAGAATTCAGTGCCAGTAGACTCCACACCACATACCCAATACTCTCCATCTGTAGACTCGTGTCTAGGCCAAGTATATAGCCCATTCCTAGATCGACCAGACTCTCCGTTGGGAGTATCCACTAGATCCACCAGCAGCCTTTCAGAACTTGATGTGGGGCGTCTTGTGAATCAACTGCTGGCAGGCAGGGGGATACCCATGCCTTCTAGAACCCATCCTCCTATGGGATTTGGGTTGACCTATCCACGGTCTCCATCCTATTCTCCTCCTTTGACCACCTTGGTTCCAAAGCCTTCTGCTCTGACGTCTCTTTCGGAACCCGCCCATCTCGGTGCCAGTAGTGGACCTCATTTTGGCTCCGGGACTGTCCCTTTGGCCCTTGGTTCCTACTGAACCAGTCCTTCCTCAACCCCGTGATTGAGCTGTGGGCTCTTTGGTCAGTGGCATGGTCCCGAGTGTTTTTTCGGTTCTGTCCTTCATACTGGAAGTTTTGTCTGTTCCGATCCTGCTTGAGGTTCCGCCCTTGGGAATGGGTGTGACCCTGGTTCCCAGGTTGTCTTCCTCGGTTCTGGGCTTCCATCCCTCTTTGGGCAGACCTGCTTTCCATGTGATGGAGAGGGCTCTTGCTTCTGGAAGCATTCTGCCGACATCAGAAACCCAGTTTTCTCCCCCTGAGCTACAGCTACCACAGGCCACCTCCCTGGGACACCAGGCAGGAAGGCCGCAGGAACCCCCGGTAAAAGGGTGCCCACTCTTCTGAGTCCTCCTCAGTAGCCCTCACTGAGGAGCCCCCATGGAAGAAATCATGCAAGAGGAAGCATGTAGACTCACCTAAGGCGTCTCTTAAAGAGAACACGGATTTTGGTGATGGTGAAGTGTCCCCACGGTCACCTCCTGATGTTATCTCCAGCTTGTGGTGCAGAGTGCCTGGAACAACCCTGACCCTGTTTATACGATCCCTTGGAGACCCGACAAGATTCTCTGTCCACCCAAGTAACACCCACATTAGTCCAGAGGTTTACAAGTCGATGCTATGGTGGTGATGGCGGCCACTAAAAAGGACCTAGCTGAAGACAGTCCTACTGTCCACCCGCCCAACAGAGAGTCCCAGACTATGGACAGATTGGGGAAGCAAGTTTTTGCATCAGCGACCTTTGCCATACGGTCCCTGAACTACTTGGCACATTTTACGATGCTCCAAAGAGACTTGATTTCCGAACTATCTGGAACACTCGCAGACCAAGTTTCTGACGAGGTGAGGGACAAAGCTGCTTCACAGTTTGCAACCCTGGAATCGATCTCCAATTCATCCATGAGGTTGCTTTCACATGCAACCGAAGGGGTGGCTAGAGCTGTGGGTTCAGGCATAGTTATGAGACATCACGCCTGGATGTGGATTTGTGACCTCGCGGACCCCTTCAAATCTTCTTTCTGAATGTTCTCATCAAAGCATCTTCCCTGTTTGGCTCCAAAATAAAGGACATTCTGGCCAGGTTTGAGCAGGACTGTAATACCCTGTCTGCCATAGGCCTACTTTTTCCAGCCTTCAACATTCCTTTTCCAGGAACCAGAGGAGTGGGAAGATGTGGCACAAAAAATCTCAGATTCCTTTTCATGCCGCACATGGTGGTGATACCCCCCAGGGGCAGAGGGGGTAACAATTCCAGAAGACGCCCCTTTTGAGACAGAGGGAGTCCATGCAACCAAGGCCACAGAGACTCCTCCTCTGGACAGCCTTACCAGCGCTCCTGAAGAGCAGCCTGATTGCCTCTGGAAGGAGTCGGGGGTCGTTTCTGTCTGCACCAAGCTGCCTGGCACTCTATCACCACCGATTGTTGGGTGCAGAATATCATTACCAGTGATTACACCATTCCCCTTATTTCTTATACAAAACTTCCAACAAAACTTCCAGACATACCACCCAGTCAGTGGGAAGAAGCAGCTTCAGAAGTAAAAAAGCTGTATCAAAAAAGAGCCATCCAACTAATCCCACCAGAACAATGTAGATCTGGTTTTTACTCATGATTCTTTTTGATGCCAAAAAAGACAGGACTGGAGACCCATTCTGGATCTCAGCAATTTGAACAAATATGTTGCCCAAAGCAAATTCCGGAAGGTCACAGTTCAGTCCATCCTCCCTTTTTTAAGGGAGAGCGATTGGATGTGCTCAACAGATTTCTGGGATGCGTATTACTACATCAAAATGGACAAATGCTCCAGGAGTCTGCTTCATTTCCAGCTAGGAGCCAATCATTACAAGTTTCGATCCCTGCCCTTCGATCTCTCTACAGCCCCAAGAGTGTTCACAAAGTGCATGGCAATGGTCGCAGCTCACTTGAGACTGCAAGCATTCTAGGTGTTTCCGTACTTGGATGATTGGCTCCTTACCGCCCCCACCAAGCATCTTCTGGTAACAGCCCTGCAATACACCCTTTCTCTGGCAGAAATTTTGAGGATAACTGTACACTGGGAGAAATTCAACCTTACTCTGGTCCAGCAGACAGAATTAATCCGAGCAGTCTTCGACACCCAATCCTGTCTGGTGTCATTCCCAGCTCACAGACTCCAGAGATTGAGGCTTCAGCTCCAGGTGATACTCTGTCAAAACAAAGTCTCGGCAAAAGAGGTCCTTCAGGTCCTAGGATCCATGGCAGCTTCCATACCAATAGTGCCTCTTGCAACACTGCATATGCGAATCCTCCAGTGGCTTCTTCTCTCTCAGTGGTTCCCAAACCATCACCCTCTATGTTTTCTGATCCAGATAACCAACTCTTGCAAACAGGACTTTCTTTGGTGGATGAGGCCAGACACAGAACTTTGGAACTGTCCATTACAGCCCCCTCAGCCCAAGGCCATTGTGACCATGGATGCTTCTCTGATAGGGTGGGGGGGCCATTTCCAGGGAAAGACAGTCCAAGGCGCATAGTCCATGCTGGAAGCCAACCTGCATATCAATGTTCTAGAACTGAGAGCAGTGCTGTTAGCATTGCAAGCATTCCAACCAGTTCTCCCCTCTGGAATGATTGCAATTCAGTCAGACAATGTCAGTAGTCTAGTATATCAACAAGCAAGAAGGAACCAAATCATACTCCCTGTGACGAAAGGACATGAGAATTTGGCAATGGGTGATAGATTCCAACCGATTTCTGATAGCAGCACATATCCCAGGGAGCACCAACATGATTGCAGACAAGCTGAGCAGATGTATTCTCTTGCCGCACCAGTGGTCTCTCAATCCCGGAGTCGCGGCAGAAATTTTCAGCCATCGGGGCCAGCCTTGCTGCGACCTCTTTGCCTCCCCTTCAAACAAATGCAGCAGCTATTTTTCCCTATTCCCACCAAAGGGGGAGTCCCCGAGGGATGCTCTGATTCATGATTGCTCCACAAGACTTCTTTATGCCTATCCCCCCGTTCCTCTGATTGCACAATTCATAAAGAAAGTCATTCGGTTGAAATGCAAAGTGATCCTCAGCCCCTTTTTGGCTTTGACAAGTTTGGTTCCCCTTCCTCTGGCCTCATCTGTTGTACACACTGGGGATTCTGGACCCCATTTCAGATCTGATCTTTCACCCCCAAGAGTTGACTCACCCGAATCTGTCCAGTCTCAAGCTGACAGCTTGGTTTCTCCACTTCCACTAGTTGCCAGGCAGGATGACCTCCCGTCTCCTGTTTGTGATATCATTCTGGCTTCTCATAAACCATCCACCAGAAGACTATACTGGGACAAATGGGAAAGGTTCTGTATTTGGTCAAAGGAAAGGATGCTAGATCCGTATTCAGTCCCAGTCACAGCGGTATTGCAATATCTGTCTAAGTTTTTTTAAGATGGAGCCGCAGTCTCTACCATACGAGTACATCTGGCGGTGATTTCAAATTACCATAATGGGCTGGACGGTACTCCTCTCATATCACTGCGTTTATGTAAAACCTTTCTCAAAGGAGTTTCCCACATTAGACCTCCAGTCAGATAGCATATAGAGCCAGGAACCTCATTCTAGTTCTCCAGTCTTTGACTCAACCCCCCTTTGAACCTGCAGTGAATTGTGACCTCAAATTCTTGTCATGGAAATCTCTCTTTTTGGTAGCCATCACATCAGCCAGATGAGTTTCAGAGTTGCAGGCATTGTGTACCAAAAGACCCTACCTAATTTTTTACAAAGATAGAGTATCAGTCCAGCCGAACCCACTCTTTCTACCCAATGGTTTCCATCAATCATCCTATTGACCTTCCAGAATTTTTCCCAAACTTTTCTAATAAAGGAGAATACTGCCTACATTCCTTGGATGTACACAGGCAACTGTGATTCTATTTAAACAGGACCAAAACAATACGTACGACTGACCAACTGTTCATTTCCTTTTTTGGGCCTAGAATGGGAAACTCTGTCTCCAAGGTCACTTTATCGAAATGGTTAAGGGACTTCATATGTTTCACTTACTTGTTTGCAAAAGAACCTATGCCACAGAATATTAAAGCCCATTCCACCAGATCTATGGCAACCTCTGTGGCCTTCCATTCCAGGGCTTCTATGGATGACATTTGCACAGCAGCCACTTGGGCTAAACCCCACACTTTTATTAATCATTACAAATTGGATGTGGTCTCCAGAGTGAGAGCTGCCTTCGGCTCAATAGTTCTCAGGAATGTTCTTCCATAAGGGCCATCCAAGGATGATAAGGTAGCTGGGGATTCTGTCCCACATCAGTGATGAATGGAAAGAAGATTAACATCAGGTAAAAAAGTTATGTCTTACCGTAACATTCCATCTGTGTTGTTCGTCTTCTTTTATTCATCACTTCCCACCCTCCTCCCCCCGCTCCTAGAGGATACTTTGGGTCCAAGTGGTGTCTTAGGGCATTTGTGCAGAAATAGCCTCTGCTTTACTTGTATAACATGGGCAAACTCAATCTGAGGTAAAAGAGAGAAGGGCATTGTGGGTACAAGCTTAGCTCAAAAGTTTTTGGCTGGCACGAGCTTGGTACGAGGCCAACTCGGTTCCGAGGGCTCGGAACCAAACCCATCGGTGATGAATGAAAGAAGATGAACAACACAGATGAAATGTTATGGTAAGGCATAACTTCTTTTTTATACTTCTTATTAAATGTAAAAGTCCTTCATGGTTATATGCCCCTCCATAATAGCAATGCTTTCCACTTTCCAAATTCATAGTTTCTCATGTATTCTTTTTATTCCCTTTCTTATTTTAATACACTCCCTTTCTTCTATCACCTCCATCCATGTTGCCAAATGATCTGAATAACCTCTTTCTACTGTAGCACCATCTACTATATCCAAACCTTATGATAGTACAAAACAATCAATTTCAGATCCAACTGTCCTTCTTCTATAAGTCCATTGGCTTTTATTCCACACAGATAGCTAACCTGGTATCACTTTTTGTATTATTTTAACATCTTTCCATGTTTTGTTTTGTTTTTTTTACATTTTCCCCTTAAATCACAATTAAAGTCCCTTGCAATAATTATTTTCATGTTAACCACCTAGCACACCATTACAGTACCTCTGTCGTCATTGCAATATTAATAATACTATTCGCATTTACTGAGCTCACTCTAACAATATTAGTTTTCCTTTTTATGTTTAAGGGAAGTATATTACATTTCTGTTTTCTTACTATTTATATTATTTATTCTTTCCCTAGTTTATTATTTTTCTGATTTCATATACAACTATTCCTTAATCTTCCAAATCAGATTTTTCACTATTTCCGTTAACTGAAACACATCTAAAAACTACCCCTTATCTTTCTTTTTAATCTTTTGTGATGCATTTTTAAATCTGTTTTTCTTCATTGTTACCCTAGCACCTATCAAATTTCTTTTCCTAATACACTTTACACTCCCTTTATAAACATCTGACTTATAACTCAATTTCTTCTTCATTTTAAACACTCAGTACAGTTACCTTCATCCCCTGAAATATAACATTGTATTTAAGCTATCTTTTATTACTTCATCCTGTTTTTCATTAACACACTTTTACCCTTATTCCCCTACTTCATCTCTGCTTTCAGATATTACAATACTTTCTTCATCCTCCTCAACATTGTATTGCTTATTCTTTTTACAATCAAACCAAAAATGCCCTTCACTTTTTACATATTCTGCATTCCTTTTTACACTTATTCATCATATGACATTTCCCTGCATTGTTTACATCTTATATTTGTACAGTCATTTATCAGATGATTGAAATCCCCAAAAAAAGGTTTTCTCTGTCCCATATGCCTTGCTTGTTCCTCTGTTGCCATCTACACATATAACACTTGGTAAATGCTTTACCATATTTTTTTTTATATTTTACAATAACATTCACTTCTCACCCTCCATTCCAAATACCCCTGTCATCTTTAAATTTCACAATATCAGAAACTGAATAACACATAAATGAAAAATAAATTTTAATATCTTTTAACTTAATTTCATCAATGTGAAACTGAATGAATGTTTTTTAACCAAGTCCCTTACCCTAAAAATATAAATTTATTCCACAGGTAATAGTCCTTATTTTTTCACAATTAAACAAAAAATCTTTTCATTAAGTTTTCAGGCTGAAATGTTAAGTCACAAAATGTCTCTTTCCACAAATGAATCAAGGATCTAATGTCTTTTGCTTTAAAACTCAAAGATAATACTAAATTATCCCACAAAAATATCTGTCTGTTATTTCTTCTTTCTGCTCTTAACTAAACAACAAACCCTTTTTTCTATTTAATAAAGTTTGCAGTACCTTTTGTTCTCCTAAACACATCAGCAAATGATTTCCAGATTGCATCCCACCTGTAAACTTATGTCCATCCAATTCACAACTCATTTCCTTTCTACCCAACTCACTACCCATTCCGAAACATCACATCCAATCACAAAATCTTAGACTCTTCTCTATGATCACCTTTGTTTAATAAACCAACCAGTTTTTCATCAGGCAGCCTCCAGAAGCAATTCCAGTTACAACAACTTCTTCAAAATTCTGAGGTTTATGTCAGCTAGATGCTGATTATTTGTTCTGTCACTCACTTTTCAGCAATATTCTTTCCAGCAGACAGAAATGTACTGCTATCGCCAACAGAACAACTCTCTTCTCTCTCAACTACTGCTTAGCTTCTCCTAGCTGCATCCACACCAGGAACAAAGCAGAAGATGCAGTAGCAAAAAAGTTCCCCTTCACAATGAAAAGAGTAGGAGTTCTTTATTTACAAAAATAAATCTTATTTACAAAATATTTACAAATATATGCATAGATATACAAATCTGTTTACACATATTATAATTTTCTAGAAGCCGCGGTAGTGGTGCTGCGGTAGCATTGTCGCCTCCC
>NC_056743.1:908351730-908386730 GCF_019279795.1 Protopterus annectens | reverse complement strand
ACCTTCTTCAATGTCTTGTTTATTTTCTTTCTCATCTAATTTTTTTCTATTTCTACTACTTCTAAAATGTCTTCTCTTTGCTCATTTTCTTCTCTTTTTTTTATCCTTACTCATATTTTTATTTTTTCCAATCTATCCATAGATGTCCAGTTTTGTTAATTTCTAACATTTCAATTCACATGTTTTGCTTCATGTCCCATTTTACCACAAATGTAACATTATTATTTCTTCACAGTTATCAAATGTCCTTTTCCACAAAAACATGTTTTGGGTCATCCGCATTAGTTTACAGTACCCTTATTCCTCTCTACATTTACCTTTCTTGGTATATGTATATTTTTTTCTCTTTTAAATTTTAACTTAATATTATAATCCCAGCCACCAGTCCATAAACCCTTTTTGTCAAACTTTTGCAGGCTCCAGTACTTCTTTACATAAAGTTTTCAAGCGTCCTTTTAAAGTCTGTCCTTCTACCTCTTTTCAACATTGTACATTAATTTTCTTTTTTGTTTCCCTGTTAAATGGTTTATCACAAAAAATATTTCATGGATTACAGCCTCTTTTTTTCATATTCTCCAAGAAAATTTCCATGGAAGAAACAGTCTCAGATATAATGTCACAAAATGTCTTTTTGTTAATAAGAATAAATGCTCTTACCTCATGCATTTTTACACCCAAATGCGCTATTACATTATTCTACACTTCATACCTGTCCATTTATTTCTCATCTTTACTTTGAATCCTTACCTTGTACTTCAGATTTTCATTTTCTTCTGCCTACTTTTCTGCTACTCCCCTTTTGCCTTCTTTTAATTTCTCTACAAATGTTTTCTTTTCCATCTCACCACTATTCTCCATAATGTCCCCCAGGAAATATCTCCTTCAATTTCTGGCTCACGTTGCATTACAATTTCTTTAAGAAAATCAACTGGAGGGTTGTAATTATTCATCCATCATTGGCTGACTCATCTCCATCAACAGATTTCTTTGAAACATCTCTCAGAATCCTGCAGATGGTCTCCTGTCTCAATATTTGCTTTCTTCTCCATTTCTTTCACCACACCATCACCTAATTCTCTCTCTCTCTCCACCTGCCTCCCTGTTTCGCTTGGCTGTCTCTGCTCCTACAAAATGGGTCCTGCTCTCAACAATGACGAGTAGGGGAAGTTCCCTGGTCAAATCTCTCCAAGTCAGTATGAATGTCACCTCAGGTCTCCCTTGAAAAGAGGCTATTGATATAGTGGGACTATCCTGGTCAGCAACGTGTAAATAAATAAGTAAAGCTGGCAAGCTTCTGTTTTCTAGTATGGTCAAAGAGATACTGACCACATACCAAAAGCTAGCCACACAATGGGCACATGCTAGTGAATGGAAGAGATTTGCATACTGTGCCAACAAAGAAGAATCCCTTATTCAACAGGTCCTACAGTACATAGCACAGTTGTTTAGCCTGGGCCTGAGATACTCACCCTAAAAATGCCCCTTTGCTCCAATCTCCAGATGTCATTAACACAGTCCCTCCTTGGCTACTTTCACAACTGAAAGAGATTTTGTTAGCTGGGGTCAGACTCAGCCCTGGACCAATGCCTGGTTAAGTATCTGGCTTAGAGTCACTCAGCAGACAAATGAAAGCCATGGGTATTAAACCCCAGCCGACTGTAGAATGTTTAACAGCTCATCTGCCAGACCAAGACTTCTTGAAGGGCACTTTCTATTTTGTGACCACCAATGGTCCTGCAGTTTACTCAGAGGATTAAGGCTCTGAGCTGTCAATGATCTGCTTCCTGTGTCAGTGTACAGGATATGATTCCTTCTACCTCCATTTGTCTACTGTGTCACTCTGAACAAGTCACTTAACCAGCAATGCTCCCAGAACATCCCTGAAAAGGACCTACCTGGTGGGCTTACCCAATTAACAAATGTGTAAAATAAATAATAATGATAATAATAAAACTTGGGACCATGTTCCCCATGGGATATCATCTGCTCACTGGAAATAAAGATCTGATATTGTTAATCCTCGTTCATTCCTTACGTGTGGGCATCGGTTCCGACCTCAGAACCGAACCGGCCATCTTCCAAGCTCGCGTCTGCTACAAACTCTCAAGCTAAAACTCTTACCCAGAACTCCCCTCTCCCTGTTAACTCAGATTTAGTTTGCCGCATCGCCATTCGGTCGTGTCAAGCTACTTCTCTTGAGCTAAGTACAATATTTTTCATCATACTAAATTCTAAAACAACCTTTTCTCACAGAAAAGTTATTAGATAGTTTTCTCTTTATCTTATCGCATTTAGCGACTATCCTTTCTTGAATCTTTTCAATTCCTTTCCTCCTCTTTACCGTAAGGTAATTGCTTTTTTACCATCATTGGTAAACCCCCTTTCCTTCTTACCTTCGGGTAATTCTTGTACCGTTGCTGGTATTTTTTCTGGTTTTCTTTCTTTCTTTCTGTCATGGCAGATAAAAAAGGTAGTCCAGGATTTAAAAGATGTTCAGATTGTGGCCATATATTACCTACTTTGGATGCACATTCCCTGTATGTCTGTTGCTTGGTGTGCCTAATTTAACAGTTGACCCGCCCTGTGGGATTTGTAAGAATTTCTCTAACAGGATGTTGATTGAGAGAAAAAATAAATTGATATTGAAGGGGCTACTTAAATCTCCTTTTTCAGAGGCTATTTCTGGGTCGGAGTTTTCAACCCCTCCAAGATCCCATAAGATAAAGAGTGATGAACATATAAAGGCTACGTCTCTTCCTTTGTTCTCTTCTGGGGACTCTTATGAACCAAGACCCAAGAAAGCTAAGCTTTCCACTTCGGATTTGACTTCTTCGGCCCCAGCGCTTTTGGTACCTAGACCTTCGGCACCGAGGCTATCGGTGCCATCTGTGACTTTGGCACCGACTAGTGTGCCCTTTACCGTATCAGTACAGAGGGGCTCCTCAGTTCAGACTTCTTTACCGGCACCAACTGTCCAGTTGATGCAGACTGTTACGACGTCGATGGATTTTTGCGACGCCCATTGCCCTTTTGGCTCCGACAACTTACCTGGTACCGACTACCCTCTCAGCACTGACAATTCAGTTATCAGCACCGATATTTTCGGTTCCAGCCTTAGCGCCGACAACCACTTCGGTACTGACCTTATCATCGGTGCACACCATGACTTTGGCACCAATGATTTCCTCTGTGCAGAAACCTGTAGTTCAGTCCTTTACAGCCCCGTTATTTTCAGTGCAAACCTCCGAGGTGGGCACTGAGCTTGTTCCATCTTTGGATAGATCTGACTCCTCCTCAGCCGTGTCCGTGAAATCCACTAGAAGCCTCTCTGAACATGACGTGTTGCGTCTTGTGGATCAAGTGCTTTTGACTAGAAGTATCCCATCCCCCAGGACCTATCCTTCCTTGGAAGGTGATTACCCTTTACCAAAAACCCCTACTTATTCTCCTCCTTCATTGCCTTTGAAGCTCCTTGATATAGCACAGTCTTCCCCCTCTATGGTTCCCTTTATGGACCTCACTAAGGAGCCGCAGTTGCCTTCATGGCAGGAGAGTTTTGCTATGACCCAGCTTAACTTAGTTATGTCAGCTGTGGCGTATGTAATTTGGTGTTTCACAGCAATCCAGGGACACTGAGTCAGCAGGCTGAGCCACTTGAGAGGGGTGACCCCTGTCCTGGACACACTCACCCCTCTTCAGGTGGACCGGCCTTCCAGCTAATGGAGAAGGCTCTGGCATCGGTTGGCGATCCTGTGCTATCACTCCCCCTGCCCTCCTCTGGACCGCAGTGTACACAAGTCACTCCTAGCGGACACTGAGCGCAAGGGCCTCAGGATATATTCCCACAGGAAACCCATTTTACGTTGTCTTCCCCAGCTTCTCCCTCTGAGGCAGTTCATCAAAAGAGCTCGTACAAGATGAAGCACATGGACTCCACAGAGGAGTCCCTTACTGAAGGCACAGACTTTGATGATGAGGAAGAGTCCCCTCACTTACCCTCTGAGGTATCCTTTGGTGATATTCTTGAAATTCTTAAACAGAGAGGTGACTGGCAGCCCTCAAACCTGACCCCTGAAGAGTCTGTGTTCCTGCAAGCCTTTCTCACCTAGCCCCCTACCTCCTGGGTCTAGCTCGTCGTGCAGTGTGCGTGGAAGACTCATGACACCGTTGACGCCATTCCCCGGAGGTCAGATAAAATTTTGTCCCCTCCTGCTACTGATCCCCATTGGTCCAAAGGTCTTCCTGTCAATGCCTTGGTGGTGGTGGCCGCAACTAAAAAGACCTGGCAGAAGAAGAAAGCCAGACTGTCCATCCACCCAACAAAGAGTCCTGGGCTCTGGACAGAATAGGGAAGCATACTTTTGCATCAGCGACCTTTGCAATCAGGTCCCTGAACTATATGGCACACTTTACCAGGCTTCAAAGAGATTTAATTTCTGAGCTCTCTAAAACTTTGGCTGGAGCTGTGTCTGATGAGGTCAGTGACAAAGTGGCCTCTCAGCTAGCCACCATTGAATCGATATCTAACTCCTCCATGCACCTGATATCTCACGCATCAGAAAGAGCAGCTAGAGTGGCGAGTTCAAGCATTGTTCTGAGATGACACACCTGGATGCGCTTGTGTAATTTTGTGGAACCCTTCAAGGCTTTCTTTCTCAATGCTCCCATCAAAGCCTCTTCATTGTTTGGACCCAAGGTTACAAGCACACTGGCCAGATGTGAACAGGACTGTAAGACCCTTTCTGCCGTGAGTGTCCATTATTCTTCCCCTCAACGGGCTTTCTCCAGAAACCAGAAGAGTGGGAAGATATGGTACAAAAAGTCTCAGGGTCCTTTCCGTGACACACAGGCTGAGTTCTCCCCTAGAGGCAGAGGGGGAAACTCACAGGGAAGACACCCTTTTCAGGGCAGGGGGGTATGCACAACTAGGGTTCCATGGGACTCTTTCCCTGGCCAACCCTACCAGCGCTCCTCAAGAGCGGCCCAACTGCTTTCCTCTGGAAGTGGTTGGGAGTCGTTTCTCCTTGTACCCTTCTGCCTCGCTAACCATCACCACAGATTCTTGGGTACAAAGGATTATAACCAGAGGTTATCATATTCCCTTCGACCTTTGTCCCGCTCCCCTAACAAACTTACCCGATGTTCCACCTAGTCAAAGGGAAGAAGCAGCTGTAGAGATTTCAAAACTGCCAAGAAAAAGAGTCATCCAGATAGTCCCTCAAGACCAGATAGGATCCGGATTTTACTCAAGACTATTTTTGGTGCCAGAGGAAACCAGGGACTGGAGACCAATTTTGGATCTCAGTGTATTGAACAAGTTTGTAAAAGTACAAAAATTCCGGATGGTCACAATACAGTCTATCCTTCCGCTTTTGGAAAAAGACGATTGGATGTGCTCAATAGATCTTCAAGATGCGTACTACCACATAAAAGTGGACAGACCATCAAGAAGATTCCTTCGCTTCCATGCAGGAGCCAGTCACAAAAATCTAATCTCACCCCATCTCAGTCCACAGAATTCATAGGGGTCATCTTGAATACAAAGAATTGCAAAGCATCCATTCCAGAGCACAGAATTCTAAGGATAAAGCAACAACTGATCCCAATCCTTTCAAGAGAGAAATCCACAGCTCACTCTGTTCTACAGTTGTTGGGTTCCATGGCAGCCTCCATCACCATTGTCCCCCTGGCCAGGTTTCACATAAGGCTTCTACAATGGCTACTGCTCACCTAATGGTATCCCTTTCAGTATCCTCTTTCAGCCAAGATTTGGGTAACTCGCAGGTGCAAACAGGATTTAAATTGGTGGATGGCCCACAACCCGTCACAATGGTCTCGCCCCTTCTCCCTCCAACAGCCCAAAGCAACAGTGACCATGGACGCCTCCCTGATGGGGTGGGGGGTTATGTCAGGGACAGACAGCCCAAGGTACTTGGTCTGAAATTGAGGCCCATTTGCATATAAATGTTCTAGAGCTGAGGGCGGTGCTTCTGGCATTGCAAGCATTCCATCCCCTGCTGCCATCTGGGACTATTGCGATACAATCAGACAACATGGTGGTAGTCTGGTACATCAACAAATAGGGTGGAACCAAATCTTACCCACTCTGTCAAGAGGCCATGAGGCTATAGCATTGGGTGATGGCTACCAACTGTTTTCTTGTAGCAATGCACATTCCCGGGAGTTCCAACGTGATAGCAGACAGACTCAGCAGTTGTATTCTATAACCTCACGAGTGGTCACTGAATTCCTTTATAGCGACGGAGATTTTCAACTGCTGGGGTCTTCCTTGCTGCAACCTCTTTGTGTCCCCAACCAACTACAAATGCAGAAACAATTTTGCCCTGATTCCCAGGGACGATCTAGTCCATGATTGGCCTTCGGGTCTACTTTATGCATTTCCACCTCTCCCTCTCATTCCCCAGTTTCTGAAGAAAGCCCGCTGGTTGAAGAGCAAAGTAATCCTCATAGCACCATATTGGCCTTATCAGATTTGGTTCCCCTTCCTTTGGCCTCACCTGCTAGATCAACCATGGATTCTCCATCCAACCCTGGGGTTGATCTCCCATCCGCAGAATCTGATTCACCCCAACTTGGACAGTCTGAAGCTCACAGCTTGGCTCCTCCAATTCCCTTGATTGCCAGGCAGAATGATCTTTCTTTGCCAGTACGTGACATTCTTATTGCATCTCGTAAGTCTTCCACCAGAATTACTTATCTAAGCAAGTGGAAAAGATTGACTTTTTGGCTGAAAGAAAAAACAGTAGATCCTTTTTCAGCACCAGTGTCGATAGTACTGGAGTATCTAGCCACCCTATTTCAATTCATTCTATCGGCCTCTACCATTAGAGTTCATTTGGCTGCAATATCTAATTTCCATGATGGTGTCCAAGACCCCTCTCTTATGTCACACAAATTATGCAAGACTTTCATAAAAGGTTTGAATCATCTAAAACCCCCTTTTAGAGAACCTACTCAACCATGGGACCTGTCATTTGTCCTACAAGCTTTGACACTGCCACCTTTCAAACCAGCTTCTTCTTGCGACCTCAAATACTTGTCATGGAAAGCTTTGTTTTTGGTCGCCATTACTTCTGCCAGACATATCTCTGAGCTTCAAGCCTTATGCATCAAGAGTCCATATTTGGTTTTTCATAGAGATAGAGTGTCATTGAGAACTAATCCTTCCTTTCTGCCAAAAGTGATCTCTGAAATGTCCATTAATCAAACCATTGAATTGCCAGTTTTCTTCCCCAACTATTCAAACAAAGGAGAGTATTGCCTACATACCCTAGATATTCACAGGCAAATTTGCTTCTGCTTGAACAGGATTAAGGCCTCTTGTAAATCAGACCAGTTATTGTTGGCCTATTCTGGACCTAGATTAGGATGCGCTGTTGCTAAGGTCACATTGGCTAAATGATTGAAAGACTGTGTGACCTTCATTTATAGACATCGTAATATTCCATTACCTGCTACCATAAAGTCTCATTCTACAAGGTCGGTGGCAACTTCTGCTGTCTTCCATGCCAGAGCTTCTTTACATGACATTTGTGCAGCTGCAACTTGGGCTACCCCTCATACCTTCATCAATCATTACAAATTGGATTTGGCCTCCAGGGGAAGAGCATCTTTTGGTTCTATGGTGCTCAGGAATGTCCTTCCATGAGAGCCTCCCAGGAATAAAGGTAGCTGGGGGACTCTGTCCCACACGTAAGGAATGAACGAGGATTAACAATATCAGATAAAGAAGTTATGTCTTATCATAACGTTCCATCTGTATTGTTGATCCTCGTTCAGTCATTATGACCCTCCCTCCTTCCCCCTCCTGTGGCTTCTAGTGGATCTCACCATCCAGTTCTATTAGGTCATTTGACCAGAGGTAGCCTCTACCTTCTTTTGACTTGCAAACTCAATCTGAGGTAACAGGGAGAGGGGAATTCTGGGTAAGAGTTTTAGCTTGAGAGTTTGTAGCTGAAGCAAGCTTGGAAGATGACCGGCTCGGTTCCGAGGTCGGAACCGATACCCACACGTAATGACTGAACGAGGATCAACAATACAGATGGAACGTTATGGTAAGACATAACTTCTTTTTCTTGTACTGTAAGACTATTTCTCTCTGATCATCATTACATCTGCTACAAGAACCCCAGAGTTGCAAGCATTAACCTCCACCCCTCCAACCTTGTCTGGTATTTCACAGGGATAAGATCATGCTGCATACCAACCCATTCTTCATGCTGAAGGTAGCCACCAAAGCTAATCTTAAAGAGGAGATGTAATTCCTGGTTTTATCCCCAGCTACCAGAGAAACAGAGATAGAAGTCCTCAGACATGGTCTTCTTTAGAAGCCACCACAATCAGAAGTGCATTTTTCTCAGGATCACTCCAGCAGAAGATCAGAGATTCTGTTCTGAATGTTGCTAAGAGCACCCACTTGTTAACATATATGAAAGTTATGTCTCACCATAACAACAGATCTTTAACAAGTACAATATCCTTGGCAATACAACCCATTGACCCATCACCCTGACAGCATCCAGGAGGAATTCTCAAATTCTCCTTCTTTTGTCCCATCATAGATGGCTTCTACCTCCCACCTGTAAAGACTATACCTCTTTTGCAATCCAGTTACCACCCCTGTATTTCTTCTTTCTTTCAAGGTTATCTGATCTACTGGCTACTGCATTGCAAACAGCGACTTAGAACTGGAGATGTAGAAGGGGTCTTGAGAATGATGATGGCAGAAAAAAATGTAAGGAAGTTCCACATGCCAGGCAGCCCTAGTGCCTGTCACACTAAGTCTTAAATGTTGCCAACAATGTTACATTTTCTAAAGATTTATAATTATGCTAAGACATAACTTTCATTTATTACCATTTTAGAATAGTCCTGCAATGTAGCTGACCTCTCTCAAACTAGTTGTAGAACCAAAGCCAGTGCATACTGGAGTTCACAAGAAAGGCTGCATATATTCTTTTCCATCATAAAAATCAACACAATACCACCAAGTTTGTTACTAGTGAGGTTATTTCTTGATAAACCCTTCAGAAACATATGCTATGATCTTTATCTACAATAGGCAGTTACTTAAAGGATTTCAGCTATATTAAAAAATGTACAACTTTCTCTTCAAATATTTTTTATCGCAGTACAAGTCTAAATTTTGGGAAGATTTGCTCAAGCATAAATTTAGTGACTCAAAATATCATTTCCCTGGAGACATATGCATGAATTTTAGTTTTAATGCAATAACAATTAGCATGTATATATTCCTGACAGCAGTTTCACTTGTAAATTATGCCATTTTGTTTAATACTGCCATACTGGAAACTAAGTTTAATTCAAAATGTCAGATTATGCCAATGTATTTATGATTTTATGTGGTACACATTTGTCTGTGTTAGACAAGGAAATAATGCATATTGTGAGATAAATCAAAAGTCACTGACAGTGAGGATACTGTGAAAATATACAGAGGGGACACTCAGGCAATCAAAACATGGGTTGCATATGTAACCATCAGTTATAGCCAGATTATTGGCTATGTACTCCTCAGACTTTTGTGATTCAAAAATGGCCATAACAAAGTATTTTAACTTGTTTATACAAGCACACACTATCTCTGCAAAGCTAGATTAACAACATTTTTAACTGTGATTAAGCAACATCAGGAGTCAGACATTTTTATTCACAGGCTGCTTCAGTATTCAGTAGTTATAAGTGTCTTATTGACTGTGCACATCTCAGATGTCATTGACCAAATAAAAAAAATAAAATTATGGCAAAAGTAATGTATCTGTACTTGTTTCACACAAAGATGGCAGCCGTGCCAAATCATATAGGGAGTGTTTAACTATAATCAGATTGTAACTGGGTCATTCACTTGTATCCCAATCGTGCCTGTCGACCCACCAATTTCAGCCATTTTATTAACAGAGTGCACAATCCTCAGATGTCTTGGAGTGAAAATAAACAATAGCTATAATATATTTCAACATGCTTCATTCAAATATTCTAAAACAAAATATTCAGCATATTTTAGAAACAGTCCACTGCTACAATAATCTTTGAAAACATATCCATCAGTCCAAAACATGTAGAATGACCACAGGAACCACTAAATGCAGTTTAAAACACCAAATCCACATCAATTTACCATGCTAGCTTTCAAATATGATTTTTCCAGTTGATATTTCACTGAATAATACACTAACACTGCCAAGACAGATAAAACTGGGAAACATTAAAGCCACAGTCATGTATTTAAACTTCTTGCTGTTACTGAATGCATTAGCAGCAATTGATAAAAGTAAATAAATTGCTTATAGCAATACCCCCTCATTCTCAACATATCACTTACTGTCTTCTCCTTCCAAAGTGTGTTCAAGTAACAAAACATTCAGAAAACATACCTGATTCCATTGTAGTTCACTCTTTGTTCTAAAGGTGAAATTCTTGATATCCATGGCTCAAACATAAAACAGCTTGGCTATGATTGGATTATACATAATTCTGTATATGTCATAGTTCTTGCAAAGTGCCAGATGTTGAACATGCCAGATGCTATAGACAAGAGTATCTCACATCAATGACTATAGGCATGTTGCATAGACATCAAATGGAACACAGAAGCAGGCTGTGCACAGACATCAGACACTGAACACGTTTGTTGTGCAGCACAGCTCATATTGCTTGCCTGTCTTGTCCAATAATCTTGAGTACACTGTCGCTGTGACAGAGTGTACTGTTTCTGCACTGGCTGCTCAGTCCTGTGGTTGT
The DNA here is from genome assembly GCF_019279795.1 of Protopterus annectens. NCBI lineage: Eukaryota > Metazoa > Chordata > Ceratodontiformes > Protopteridae > Protopterus > Protopterus annectens. The sequence continues at coordinate 908,375,948 of NC_056743.1, read as the reverse complement.
GCATGATATGCCTAAAAATATTAGTTACAGCTGTCCTGCCACTACCTGCATAACTGTGTCTAAAGCTACAATATGCAATATACAGTTGGACCTGTACTGGCAGTTTGTAGCTGATTCACAGATTGTATGGAATAAGCAAACATGCATGCACAGACAGGTTGTGTCATAACACAAACACACATATGCAAATATATATGTCGAGTTCCTTCCCCGAATAACATAAAGCAGAGATGTTTGCAACACCATTAAGAAGCAGCACTATTGCTAAGTTTCTCCTACTAATATTATGGTCTTGCACTACAGCTTATGTGGCTTATCTGATAAACTTGGCCTCAGAAGGCACAGTGCATAGTAAATTCTATAATGGTAAGCCATCTCTATGGTATAGAGTGTTAAAGCCCTCACTGTGATGACTCTGTTAGTCCAGGACTAATTAGCAACCCAGATGCTAGAAGCACCAGCAGAGAAAGGTGAGAGAGAAATGTGGTTTTGGCTCACTCATTGCAGAGGGAGGGGAATGCCCTGATCAGTTGCTCTACTGACAACTAGTAGAGGATGAGTGTAAAGTCAGAGAGACAACTCAGATGAGTGATTTCTGTGGGTGTACAGAAGCATACATGCATCACTGGGCCTGCATTGTACTTCCTACTAAAGCAGCACACATCAGGCTTCTGGATGATGAGATGGTAAGAAATAATAGCAATTATTTTACTCTCTCACAGGATAACAGCCTGTGATCACTGACACCTGCCTCCCAGACCAATGTCAATGGTGCAGTGTAAAGACTGAGGGACTGACAAGTCCTAATATGGGGATGAGAACTTTAGAATCATGGAGTAGATCAGAAACCAAAAATAACATAAAAAATCTGTAGTGGTTCCCCAGCTTCAGACCATCCTTCATTAATTTTGGTTTGAGATCAGTACAGAATTTCTTATGCTATAATGTCTCACTGAGTTGCTATCAGTGTGTATATACCAATACTACAACACTCATGCTATAATCAACAAATTAGGGCCCCCTCTGACTAACACAGGGTTCAGGAGTATAGGAGATGTGTGGTGGGCCATGGGGTGTACATTTCTGACAAGCTACATACCTGATGGGGCATGTCTATATTTTATGGCAGCTACAGTGCCAGAGAGCATTTCAAGTGGGAGAGCTGAAAGTTAATGTCTACACAGGAAATAGTTTTTTGTGTGTGTCAGAAATCCCTCATCATAATTGTCTCTCTGACTTTACACCCATCCTCTACCAGCTGACAGTAGAGCAATTGACCAGGGCATTCCCCTCCCTCTGCAATGAGTGAGCCAAAACTGCATTTCTCTCCCACCTTTCTCAGCTGGTGCTTCTAGCATCTGGGTTGCTAATCAGTCCTCGACTACATGAGTCATCATAGTGAGGGCTTTAACAGTCTATATGTATGTTTGTGTGTGTTTATATGTTTCAGGGTAGTTTATTGCTCAGCCCCCCCATCAAATCAGCCCATTCATTCCCCCTTGATGGGATGAGGATCAGCTGGGAGAAGTCATCATTAGTGCAAGGATGATTCAGATTTTCTGTTAGAACTTTTTCCCACTGCACATTCCATAAGGATCTTTGCTGATGAACAGCCTTCCTTTTCCAGTATTAAGCATGGGGTGGTGGTTCCCATCTCCACCAAAGAAATCACAACCACCTAGTGTGCTCACCAAGCACCTGCAATACTTCCCTATCCTTGTTAGAGGCAAGCAGGCATGCCCCTTCACTTCCCTTTGTCCCTGCTTGGCTCATGCAGTGCCGGTGCTACTAATCGAACACCTGATGCCTGGGTTACAGTCAAGGCTCTATCCTGCTGCACCACAAAGCCATGCTGAGAAGGAGTTTGTATTAAGTACAGCAATTAGGGAAGATCATATGTGATTGTCAGTGATAAGGAATGAGTGGGCTGTACTCTATCCTTAATAGTTGATGGACTGTGTTCTGTGTGTGTGTGTATGTGTTTGTATATATCTATCCTTGAAAGTTGATGGACTGTGTGTGTGCTCATGCATGAGAGGCAGACAGAGAGACATTGGCATGTTATTCACACGAGATTACTTTCACCACACAGAGAAGCCATTTATAGAATGATGGTAGCCCTTCCATATAACAACAGCTTCTGCTAAACACCAGATTCATTGTCTGTTATGCATCTCAGTTATGTTAAATGACCCATTGATGTAGAAAAGGCTTCTTCTGTATCACTGGTGCAAAATGTTAATTTATGCAGGTCATGTTCAACATAAAATATAGCAGATTTGAACCATATAGTCTAATATATGCACATAAGTGTATATATATATATATATATATATATATATAACACACATTTTGCTAGTAAAGGAAGGATTATTTTATATACCATATTTTAAAAGAGAATGGGAAATATTTTGAGAAAAATAAAATCTTTACCTCCTATAATTCCAAGAATCACCTGATGGGGAAAGTGGGTTGCCAGAAATACTCTAGACATACAAACACAGAGCTGGATAACACAAAAGATGGACCAAAGAACAATCCAGGAAAGCCTGCAAATGAGATAAAAAGTTATATAACTAAGAGAGAAAAAAATTAAGCTTTTTGCCTGTAATTGCCAGTTTTCAGTAGTACTTTTGCAGCTCTAATTTATTAATTAATTCTAGGCTGTCACAGTTTCATTTTCCTTTTTAGCATGTGATGAAAATATGTGGTGTTTATTATTTGTGAGGGGAAGGCACCAAACGTTGCTCTTCACTGGTTCAGAACTGAATATTCTTAGTACATGCAGCTCCCCCACCAGCTTTGCTTAAGATTATTTTTGGCTATAGAGGACATAATTTAGGTATAACATACTTTTTTGTATCAATTAGGTTCATGACTGCGACTAGTCATTACTGAGCTCTTAACTGTTAACTCATTCCTTCCAGTACAACAAGGGAACCAAAAGGTTTGGATGTTGTTCACAATGCACGTACATCTGCACAGATAATATTGCTCAAATTATTTACACAGATAGGAATTGTAATATTCATTTAACCAAATAACGTGCTGGAAGGCAAAGTGAAGAGACAATGGACACCAAAATTAGCTTTTTCATTCCTTTTATTAAAACCAGAACTACTTCAGAAATATCAACACTCCAACATGACACTTGTTAAATACAAATTCAAATAATCACATGACTCAAAATGTCCAATAGCACAATTGCTAAAAGAGTTGTAAACAATTTAAAGTTGCAAACTCTTTAAAATGATCAACTTAAAGAGAACACTGATATACTTATAGAAGTACAAAAATTATTGTATAAAATAAAAATTCAATTAAAGTCTAGCTGTCTGTAAAACACACTTTATATTAATGGTCTCGTTGATATACTTATAGAAGTACAAACATTATTGTATAAAATAACAAAAATTCAATTAAAGTCTAGCTGTCTGTAAAACACACTTTATATTAATGGTCTCGTTCATCATTTTTAGTACTGTTGTAAGCATGCAGAATTGTGGCTACATGTCTACTCCATTGACTCTTCTTCTCAGCAAATAGTGTCCCTAACATGTCTAGTAAGGTTCTGTTGAAATGCTCAGGCTGAGGATCCTCTTGAGGATGATGAGTGGTGCGGCTTTTTTGGACTCCCAGCAGAGTGAGTAGTTCATGGACAAGCTTGCTCTCAAAATCGCATCCTTGATCAGAGTGTATCCTTTTTGGCAGGCCATAGTGTACAAAGAACTTCTCAACTAGTAGTTTGCCACTGTAATAGCTTTCTGATCTCGAGTGGGAAATGCTTGAGCATATCTGGTATAGTGGTCTGTCACTACCAGCACATTACTGATCCCGCCTTCATCTGGTTCAATGCACAGAAAATCTATATAGACCAGTTCCATGGGTCCACTACTTTCCATTTGACCCAATGAGGCAGCTCTGGTCAGCAGAGTCTTTCTCTGAATGTAACAAAGACATGTACAACAATAATCCTCAACATATTGCTTCATGCATGGCCTGTAGAACCTGTCTCATTCCAGACCCATAGTTCTGTTATAACCAAGATGACCATGTTCATCATGTAATGACTGGAGTACTACTTCTGTATACTTCTGAGGAATCAACAATTGACATTTTTCACTGCTGAGTGCACTTGGAGATCTCCTATACACTAGTCCATTCTGTGTCTGGAGTCTGTCCCATTCTTTGGCCAAAAGTCTTGCCAGAGGATGAATATCCGTGTGAAGCATATTAACTTGTTTCTTCTCTAAAGCAGCTACCACCAGCTGACCTAAGGGGTCTTCTCTTTGATCTCTTCTGAGTTCACTGTTACTCAAAGCTGGTAGCAATGAAGTCTGTAAAGTGACCAGAATACAGTAAGCTTGGGGTATGCTTGCTGCAGGCAGACCCAACTTCTGGGCCCAACATTCAGTGTGTTGATAGCAGGTAGCAATCTGACACATAGCTCTCATCCCTGGTGCTGGAATTTCCACCCATTCATCGTCGGGGTGTAAATCTCCCTGAGGTCTTCTGAACAGACCATTAGCACCTCCATTTTCTTGTCCTGGGCAGTATTCAAACTTAAATTATAGTTGCATAGAGCTGCCAGTAGCATCTAGCTTTGCAATGGTCTGGATGTATGTCAGAGGATTGTTGTCAGTCTGCACTTCAAATTCATAGGTTCATAGGTAGATACTAGGCTATCTGCCTTAGGGCATTTATAAGCCTAGCCAGAGTGTATTTGGCTTCCGCCTCCCTATTAGATTAGCCTACTGTGCCTCTGTAAAGTAGGTCACAGAAGGTACCCTTTTAAGATTAGATTACTGTGCCTCTGTCTAGCAGGGACACAGGAGAGATCCCAGGGGTGAATTTGCGATTTCCCATCCACGCGTCCAAATTTCGCTTGAAGAGGGTCAGCGAGGGGCTATGTCTAACATGAATTGGGATTCTATTCCAGAGTGAGGGGAGCTTCTGGGAAATGAATCTGTCCCTCTAGCATGTCCTATTTATTTTTGGGTTGAGGCTTAGGTCCCTGGAGCGTGTAGCTCTAAGGGACTTGGCTTTTTTGAGGTGGAGCATGTCCATTAATTCTGGGTTTGAAATGGCTTTGTACGTCAGGCATAGATCGCCTCTGAGTAGGCGGTAAGCAACTGAGTAGAGCTGGAGTTTCTTTAGTCGAGCTGCATAGGGCATCTATTTGTAGCCCATGATCCTCTTGGTGAGGTACTTCTGGGGTCTCTCCAGTTGCTGCAGGTGTCGGGTAAGGTACATTCCAAAAGGGGCATTGTATTCAATTATGGGCCTGATGACTGACGAGTAGAGGGGCACAATGACCTCTCTTGATCTAGATGCGAACCCTTTCGTGATAAGGTGGGCTATATAGAAGGTCTTTCTAACCACTTTGGCAACATGATTATCAAAGGCGAGATTACTATCTATGTTGGTCCCCAAATCTCTAATTACTTCTTCCATACTTAATGGATTACCACCTATGTGGTAATTTGTGGGCACCTTGTTTTTCCCAAAGGGGATGACTATGCACTTTTTAGCATTTAGCTTGAGGCCGTGGTTCTGGCACCAAGCATCCATCTCTGTTAGACCCTTTTGGAGGATGCTTGTGTCAGCTGGAGATTCGATTATGGCCCCCAGTTTGCAGTCATCTGTGAACTTTGTCAGCCATAATCCCCCCGTGTTAGCCTGAACCTCAGAGAAGTATATACCGAACAAGAGAGGTCCCAGAACTGAGCCCTGTGGGACGCCACTTGTAACTGGTTTGGATTCAGACATGGCACCTGCGATTCTGACCATGTGGGTTCTATCTCTGAGCCAGTTTGCAACTCATCTTGTGATATAGGGGTTGATATTTAAGCTGGTAAGCTTATTTATGATGCCCGAGTGGGGTATTGTGTCGAAGGCTACCTTGCCCTCATCTATGGCTTTGGTAACTGTTTCAAAGAAATAAACTAGGTTTAAGAGGCAAGATCTGCCCTTAACAAAGCCGAATTGGGTACGGTCCAGTGTCTGGAGGCTCCCAATGTCTTTGTTTATGAGTTCCATGATAATACGCTCCATAGCTTTACAGACCAGACTAGTCAGGCTTATGGGATGATAGTTTCCAGGGTCCATTGTGGCACCACCTTTGTGGAGTGGGACCACTGTAGCTGTACGCCATTCTTTGGGTACATATCCTGTAGTAAGGCTAAGTTTGAACAGTGACTTAATGTGAGGGTTCAGTTCTTCTTGGAGCTCGTGTAAGACACAGCCTGGGACACCATCCGGTCCCATAGATGCTGTGTTTTTTGCTTAAGAGAGGGAAGCTTTCACCTGTGCATCTGTGATGTCAGGGAGGTTACATTCAGTTGGGATAGGCGTTTGCTCCTTTGGGGGGGAAAGGGGGGGAGAAGTTTGCGCTGAATCTGTCTGCCAGGATGTTGGCTATGTCTGTAGGTTCAGTATATTTTGTACCGTTATGCAACAATTCAGAGCATATCTGGGAGTTTCCGCCCATGTTTCTGACATAACTAAAGAAGGCCTTGTGATTATCTTTAGTGTCTAGGGCAATTTTTCTTTCGAAACTGGCCTTTGATGATTTTATGAAGGATCAAAGTTTCTTGCTAATACTGAACACAGATGCCTTCCCTTTTTGGGATTTTGCTCTGTCATGTAGTAGCTTCCTCCTTCTGTTGTATAGCTTATTTATGGCCAGGGTCCACCAGACCGGTCTCCTGTTTTTGGAGGAGTGAGTCTTGGTTTTATTTGGGATAGCAAGATCCATGCATTCCTGCAGGTGCTCATAGAATGCATTTGTAAAGGATTCTGTGGATTGGGCTGTATTATCCTCTGGCCCAGGGGCTTTGAAGGATTCCACCTCAGTCTTGAGAAGTGCAAAGTTGGCTTTGGAGAAATTCTTTACAGTGATTTCCTTGGCTGGGGGTGGGGACGGGATGTGGATGTCCAGGGAAATTTGTTTATGGTCTGATCTTACCAATGAGGGATTTACCTCTGGTGTGGAACATAGAGTTCCCATGTTGGTGATGACCAGGTCCAATATGTTGTTCCCTCTTGTGGGAGTGGTGACCAGTTGTTCCATTGTGTTAGAGTTTATAAATTCAAGGAACCGTTGGGCGAGGGTGTTTGGGCTTGAGTAGTTTTCCCAGCCAATGTTTGGGTAGTTGAAGTCACCAATAAGATAGTGTTTGGAGAGACCTTCATATTCTCCAGTGTTCTCAGGAATGCCAAGTGGGGTTCCTGTAATAGGGAGGGTGTTCTGTAGCAGGCTACAAACTGAAAGGCAGTTTTGCCCACTGTTAGTTGCACGTGGATGGTTTCCGATGCTTCGTGCAGTGCCACTAACCTGGAGGTGTAGGTATCTTTGATGAATATAGATACTCCCCCTCCTTTTGTGCTTCAGTCCAAGTTTTGGGGCCGAAACGCATGGTATGAGTTATAACCTGGTAGTGCTGAGGTGCTCTCGGGAGCCTTGAACCAGGTTTTTGTTACTGCACAGACATCGATTTTCTCCATACTGAGGAGAGTCTCGAGTGCGTGCATCTTGAGGTTTAGACTTCTGGAATTGAGTAGCATTACCTTTAGTTTTTTTATCTTTGGGTCGTCTATGGAGGTGGGTTTGTCCTTTGAGCCTTGCCTAAAAAAGGCACTATGGGGGTGGCAAGAGCCTTGGCCAGTATACGAAAGCCTAAGGGTGACAGGTGCAAGCCGTCCCTAGCGAAGCAACGTGGCTTGTCAAGCATGTCATCCCAGGCTGACAGACACTGGATCCCCTTTGAATGACACCAATACTTTAGCCAATTGTTGAAACTGATCATTTTGTCTTTATACTGTGGCATCATTCTTGGTGAGGGCAAGATGCTACTCAAGGTCAGGGGCATACCAGCCTGGGCTACATGGTCAGAGAGCTCCTCTATGTCTCTTTTCATGTAGTCCAGGGAAGTACGTCTCAGGTCATTCACACCAGCATGGACAATGACGGAGTCATACTTGTACTTGCTTTGGAGTGACCTGAGTGCTTGCGTTATGTGGCGGATCTTGGCACCCGACAGGCAGCTTACAGTGACCTTCTCCTTGTTCAGTCTGGTGAGTGGGACGTCAGTGTGCCGGACAATAGAGTCCCCTATAACAAGTGTATTTGGTGTGTTGTTTGGCCTTATGGGCTGTGACTGTGAGGCACACTGATTTTGTGAGATATGTGATTTGTGGGTATTGTTGAGGGGTGGCTGTTGCTTGGATATCTGCTTAGGAAGTCTTTGCTGTTTAGGCAGATTTTTATTTAGAGCCTCCGAGTATGTTTTTGTGTGTTTATGCGTTGGGTATGCAGATGCAATAGGTCTGTGTGAGACTGGATTTGTGGTGTGGGTGGTTACCTTTTCCTCCTGACTGACTGTGCCAGTCTTGGGTTGAGAGAGCTCTGCCTCCAGTTTGGCTGTGTAACTGCATCTCTCACATGTATTAGAGTTTGTTGGAAAGAGGAGAGGGTTATCTGTGTACATAAGGCAATTGTAACATTGCCTCACAATTCCCAGATTCACTAGCTGGACTGGAGAGTAACCTTGAAACTGACCCTTGGACATACCAGATTAGTATAGGGAACTGTTTTTTTTTACTGATCAGATTAGGGAAGGGAACTGATTTTTCACTTGATCAGGAAGGACCAATCGGGAGTCTAATACTCATGAGAAGTCAAGGAGGGTGTAGTGCTTTAGTTAGTTAGTGTTTCCTTATAAGAGCTGAGCAAGTGCAGGGCTTTAGAAAGAGAATAGAGTGATTACTTTGAGAGTTTGAACAGTTCTAAGGGAAAAAGTGAAGAGCAGACTTTGTGGAGCCTGGGATAGTTTAAACCTGTTTAGACGGCACTGCTCGACGCTGCACAAAAAGAGAGTTGTAGGGTTTTAAGAGAGAGATCAAGGAGTTTAGAATTGACCCAAAATGGCCAATAAAACTACAGCTTCTAGGTAGTAACCACTCCTCCAGGGACAGGCAGGCTGTTCAGTGTTAACCACTCCCACTGGTGAACACAGAGACTTTCCTTTAGCCCAAGCAAGCACTGGCCTTCTAGAAACTTCCAAACAGTTCAGAACAGCAAATCTGTAACTGAACTTTCTTAACTTTCAGAAAGTGGGAAAAAAGCAAGATTTTTTTTGTCCACTACTGCCCACATTAAGGCAAGGAATTCCAACTTGTGTGCAGGGTAGTTTCTTTCTGTGAGGGATAAACTCTGACTGATAAAAGCCACAGGTCTCAGCTTCTTGACATACACCTGGTAAAGGACTCCTCCTAAGCCATCCCTGCTAGCATCCACATGTAAAGTGTATGGCTTTGTTGAGTCAGCATATGCAGGGGCATGTGTGAGGCAATTATTAAGCTGTTCAAATGACTCTTCGCACTCAGGAGCCCAATGACTCTAGATGAGTTCTTTAGAACCTCTCGGTCCCTTAGGTTTTTTCACAAGGATATCTTCTGTTTTCTCATCATTTCAGAGCAAATGGTTGAGGGGTCTTGCTATCTTTGAAAATCCTTCCACAAACCTTCTATAGTAATTGCAGAACCCCAGGAAAGATTGCAGCTCTGTGATAGTTTTGGGTCTGGCCAAGATGTCACCTCTTCAACTTTGCTGGGATCTGTGGATATTCCATTTTCAGACACTACATGTCCCACATAGGTCAGTGAAGGTTGGAAGAACTTGCATTTGTCCAATGACAACTTCTGGTCTTCCTTCTGAATCATGTCCAATACCTTCATCAGTCTTTCTTCTTGCTCCTCTAGGGTCCTCCCAAAGACAATGATGTCATCCAGGTGGACTAAGACTTCCAGAAGATGCATGTCTCCAACTGTACTTTCCATGATTCTCTGGAAAGGTGCCGGTGCATTTGATAAACCTTTGAGATAGGCGATCAAACTCAAAATATCCCAAAGAACTGATGAAGGCTGTCTTCTCTTTATCTTCTGGGTGCATAGGGATTTGATAGTATCCACTCTTTAAGTCTAGCACACTGAACCACTTGCTGCCCACCAGGCAATTTAGAGCATCTTCAGTCCGGGGAGTTATGTACTGGTCTGGAATGGTTCACTGATTGAGTACGATAATCAACACACATGCGAATTGACCCTTTCTTTTTCCTGACAATGACAATGGGAGAGGCATATGAACTTCTTGACTCTCGAATTATCCCTGCTGCTTTTAGTTTTTTCCAAATGTTTTCTTAAGTCCTTCAGGTCTCCTGGAGCTACTCTTCTGGAACGTTCCCTGAAAGACCGATCCTCTTTTACTCTTATTCGGTGTTCTGCACTTTTTTCACAGCCCACATCTAGTTCACTAGTAGAAAAACAATTTTTCTTTTTCATTAGTAGCTCTTTGACTCTGGTTAGCCACTTTGAAGGGCACAGAAAACTGGTCTCAGGAGAGGATGTAGTGTTGGGTATTCCTGGGTCAACTGAGGCATTAGCATTCTTCTGACAAGGTCAGTAGTTGTCTCCACTAAAATAGATGCTGAATCCTTTCCTTTTAGCCTGGGGCACACAACAGCGAGTGTTTCAAAAACTTCTGTTGACCGAACAACTGAAGTGGAAAATTCTAACTTGAGTGATACATAACCATCATAAGGGAACTTCATGTCACTTAGCCCCCAGATCTCCAAATCTTCTAACTTTTCAAGTGGCAAATGCTTTAAATATTTTTGGTAGAAGTCTCAGGTACAGAATGGTGATTTGTGCACCAGTATCCAACAGTGTTTTATTATACACTCCTATTTTTACTGACACGACAGGGGGACGGTCCCAGTAGGCCATCAGGTAGTTTCTGTTTCCGGTGCTGTTCAGCTGTATGGTAGTCAGCATGTGGTTGAGGTACCACCAGTTGACCTCGCCATTTTAACAGACAAGACTCTTGCTTAGTAATTCTTTGCGGTTTCAGATGTTGACATTTTGGCTGAAATGGCTTTCCAATTCACTTGTTCACCTCAGGTGAAATAGAAGTGTGCATAGTGGGTAGTTTCTCTCCCCTATTACAAGGGTTTGTGTGGAAAGGAGATCCAGGATGCTGTCTCTTGATGTTAGATTTTGTGGAGCTCTTTGTAACTGGGCACTCAGCTGGCTCCTTCACTGAGGCCCTTTGAAGTTTCCCTGCATTGCACTAGCCAATAAAAGTTTGTTCACTTTTTTTCAAGTTCTCTGCATTAGGACACTGTCACTTTATATGCCCTGCATACCCACAGTGAAAACAAAATCCAGTAGGAACTCTGATCATTGGCCGATTCGGTTCTTCCCTGAGTCCTTTCGTGGAGGTTCTAGCTAATGTATTCCTTCCTTCAGCTAAAGTTACCATGGCTTCCTGCAATTCTGCAACTGTCCTGATGACTTGAGCTATGGCATCGGTCAGGGAGACACCTGCATCTGCAACTGTGACACCTCTATACTGAGGACACTCTGGGCCATGACTCCTGTTTGAGTAGTGAGCACGGCTATAGGCTCCTGCTGGTGTTCACTCACTGTTTTAGTTGCTGTTGAACACTGAGATTTAGGTTCCAACAGGGCTTCCTCTTCCCTCATCTCTTTAACCAACTGAGAATAAGAGTCTCTTCCCTATTTCTCATCCTCATTTTCCACACAATGGGGTCCATAGCTTGAGCTGTAAAATTTGTCCGATCCGTACTTGGTCAGCTACATTTGGACCCCCCCCCCCTTCTTTAGGATGATCTGGTGGAGCATTTTACCTAATCGCTTAATGTAATCAGATAGTTTCTCACCAACTTCTTGGTATGTATGTTCAAACTGATACAGTAGGTCAGCAGCCCTCTCGATCCTTCCAAACACATCCTGCAGTACTCCTAAATAGCCCATGGCCATGCAATCTTGCTTACCCATCCTTAGGTTGTGTATGGTATCCGCAGCTAATCCCTTTAGACTTTCAGTTATATGCTGCTTCTTCTAAGATTCTGGGATATCCCACTCCTCTAGGGCTTGTGAAGCCTGATCCATCCAGGATTCAAAATCTTCCTCTCACTGAGGTGTGGGTTGTTTGCCAGAAAAGAAACGCAATTTGCGGTAGCCAAACCCTGTGAATGGCTGTGTAGGCTTTAAGCATTTTTCTACAATACTTCCCAAAGCATTCAAAACTTCAGGCCCTATAGTATTTATGGGCAGTAAAGCTGCAGCTTCTGGTGTAAGGTTCTGACCTACTTGGATAGCTTCCACAGGTATTTTCTCTTTGCTGAGGTAGTGCACTTCTCAGGGATTACCACACGGACTGCACTCTCACCTGAAATATGTAAACTCGAAGGTATGTGCTCATACACTAAAGGACTTTTCCATTCTAATAAGGCCACTGTGCTCTGCTCGGTAGGGTCCATAGTGCTGTCTAATAAAAATCCACGCCCTACAACTGGTAAGGATCCTGTGACTTGATGTATTTGCATAACAGTCCATCTGACTCCTGGCAACACCAGAACTAAGCAATGCTCTAACTGAGCAGTGTGCTGTTTGCACCACGTAGTGGCTACTTCTGGGTTCATGTTTCTGCTGGATTTGCTTTCCACGCATACAGGGGAATAGGGTGGAGTCCAAGGCAGTACAGGCAATCCTGAACGTGCCCCCAAATGTAGCACACTTGCAGGTGTAGCTGAAGTAGATATGGGTTCCTTCCTACCTGACTCTGGTGACACCCCTATAGGCCCAACACACCAAGGTGGCAAGAATGACAGATTTTATTCTAGGCGACACATCTAGTTTAAAAGGCAATAGCACAACCACAAACAAATTATTACAACAGTGCACCAGTTAGCAATAAGGCAAGGTGAGATATGCATGCAATGAAAACATGCATTCACCCTCTTCCCCAAAACTCAACAGAAAAAGGTCTTGACATTCAAGCATGCACAAAGAAGGTAATATCAATGAGCAGTAAAGCTTTATAATGCAGCAATACAAACACGAGAAAAAATGTCATTAAGCAATAGGAGTTATAATACAACAATACAGATATGAGAAAATGCAATGTCATTGAGCAGCAAAATTCTTGAAGGCAGCAGTACTAACATGAGCAAAATGCAATGTAATTGAACAATGAAGATTTATAATGCAACAATACAAATATAAGAAAATGCAATGTCATTGAGCAGTACTAACACCCTCAACCCTCTTGATCAATTCTGAACAGACCAATTATGAAACACTCTATTATAACCTGTTCACTGGCCAGTGACTACTTACAGTCTTGCTGCCAGCATGATGGGGCCCAAGTTGGAGCTCATATGGATCACAGTTATTTGTAATCCACAAAGCATTTGGGGGGATCCACAATCTTATAAAAATATAAAATGACAGCCAGAGCCTCTCACCACTCTGTCGAGAATATCCTAGTGATCAGGCACCCTGGTTCCTCTGATGAGAAGAGTAGAAAAATCACCTGCCAGAACTCTGGTAATCATCTATGGCTTTTCTGTACTAGGCCCAAAGGAACTAATTTTCTTTCTGAATCATATGCAGGCATGGGACTACTGGTTTCAGACTTCTCTCCTGATTCCACAAAATACCATCATCCAGGATTTCAGCAAAAGACAGACACAATCTGCTACTTCACTTCCCTGTCCCAAAGCACTCGAAAAGAAAATCCAGTCATGCTGCAAGGCCCTTTTTCCCTTCAGCTACCTGTTTCAGTCTTCCCTCCTTCAGCTGGTATTTTAGTCTCCTCTTTCACTTTCGAAATTTTCTTTTATATTCCTGTAGTCTATCTTCAAATATTAATATTATGTTGTTCCATTTTTCCACAGAGATTTTAATTGTATTGATGATATTATTGTATTTTTAGACTAATTCATTATTATCCTTGCATAACTCAATTCCTATATATTTAAGGTAGATTCGTGTTTCCCTATGATGTGATCCCCCTTAGTATGCAGTTCTTTTTTTTTATTTAAAAATAAAAATTTTGATTTTGATTTATTGAGATGGAGTCCTGAATTCATGTTAAATTTGTCAATTAATATATCTAATTCTTCTAATGTCTCTTTTGTATTAGATAATGTTAGTAATATGTCATCAGCAAATAGCATTACTTTAGAATTGTATTGTTCATAAATATCTATTCCTTTGATTTTTATATCTACAATGAAATACAGTAGGAGCTACATTAAGAACATGTTTGGAATGATTTTGGTAGATTAAATTAGGGATTGATCATATTATTCTGTACTTACTAGCAGTACTAATGTGAATGATTTATGTAATATTACACATTTATTTTTATATATTTTTACATATATAGTCCTATTTAATTATTTTTCAGTATATGAATGGTATTTGGTTGATATATACTGGTTCACCTAATAGGCTGTATGAAATTTAGACTCATAAAATTTTAAGAATATTTTAATACTTAACGCTGTTTAATTGTAATATATGTGAAAATGATAACTGGGACAGAGGAATGTTTTTCAAGTGTTTTTTAAATGATTTATGATATTGTAAAATCAAGACAGACTTTTGTGTTTAATATACATTTCAGGTATCTGTTTCTTTAAAAGGACTTGGGCAATTAATATAAATTTAGTTTTGGTGGACTTTTTAAAATACTTCTGAGGATGTCCATGAAGATGTCTGGACTAAAGTTCTTAACTTTTTGGATGTTCTTTGTGTGCTTTTTGTGTGTCGATCACTTGTGGATTTTACATTAAATGTACAAGTTTTGAACATCACTTCCAGGCTGGACATTTTAGTCTTTTGTGTCCTTTCAGGGACAGAGTGCAGTACTCTATTGGTGATCAGTAATTTTCTGGTCCTGCACTTGTGCCCTTCTGTTTGGCTATGACCCACATTACCATCTTTACTCAGATGCATGTCTGGTATACAAGATATAAGCAAACAGAAGAAAACTAAACTGCAGACTGAAATATTGCAATCCTTTATAAAAGTTGTATGCAAAAAAAAAATGCATTCAGAAATGTATTTGCTGTGGGTGCACAAACATCTTTTTCCTTTTTATCTTTAATATGGATGAATCTTACAGCACTCTGAAGGTAACAGAGTTCACAAGTAATTGCAAATGATGGAATATGCAGTGAGTTCAAGATGATAAGCATTCCCGCAGCATCAGAATACAGTAAGTAGTCTATATTCTCATTGCATTTTTCAGTATTCTGATAATGAGTTTCTGTTTCCCAGAAATTATCTTTATGTGTGAGCCCCAAACTTGTAACTACTCAGAGAACCTCTTTTTGAATTCTAGTTTTGGTCTTTAACTATTTATAAATGTCCTTCCATATCACTTTTGCATACTCATCGCCTCTGGGATCTCCTGCCAAGGATGGCCCGACGTCCAGCCTGTATGCCAAAGCCTTTATTACCTAGGAACATCATATCTTAGATGTGTGCTCCCTGTGCAAACGTAAGGCATAAAGGTGATGTACATAACGCTCTCTATCTAGAACTTCATTGTATTATCGTATGTTGGTCTAAATGCCTTTCTTTTTGCTGGTTATACAGAGCCTACGTCTTCAAAATAAGTACCCCATCGGGGTTCCTTTTTCTTTTTCTTATATTTTCAGTGGGTTACATGCCATCCAAGAAAGAAAAATGTCAATGTGGGAGGCAGATTCCCCAAAAGGAAAGCCATGATAGGTGCCTGTTTTGATTAGGTGCATCTCACAACCACACTCAGTGTTCCATTTGTCAGGCTTGGTATCTAAGACTTTACACAGCTGTCTTTCTTCACTTTCCATTTATATTGAAAATCAACATCTCAAGCTGTTGGCCTAAGGTTTCATGGCAGAATGCACTTTCCCTGAGCCTGCTGCTGCTGTCCATTCTCCACCAGACGTCTCTCTTGAGATGCATAAGAACCTGGGGGACAGTCCAGTATTGCCACTGGTTTCTTCTGCCATGACTTTCTCAGACGCCGTCATGGAACCTGCTTCGCATATGTCCTTGGAGGCCTTGCAAATGTCTACCACACACAATGAGGGGGAGCCACAGCTGATTATTTCTGAAAGGCCTAAAGGGATTCCTCAGATCCTTGTTAGGGAAGAGGTGGTGGGTACCTTGATCAAATCCAGGCAGGGATCCAAACCACCACATTTTGTCAAGGCAGATGTCCCCTTGAAGAAAAGACAGAAATCTAAACATATGGTGTCAGCTACCAGGGAGTCAAAAAGGGGATGGCAGGACTTCATGCAAGGCTTGTACTTTGATGATGTTCAAGCCTTGCCAGGGGGTTTGTATTCCTGCACCCCTTTGGTCCTCTACCCCCCAAAAGGGCAAGGGACCTTGAGTCCTAAGATGAGGATTCTGACTCTTATGCTGACTCTTTAGCCTACTCCTCTCATTTGCCTTCTCCTTTAGACTATGGGTTGGAGGAAGAGGAATCTGTCAGTCCTGACTCTCCTTTGGAGGAACTATCCTTTGGAGACACGGTGATGCATATGATGGAACATTTTAAGTGGGATTGCTCCCGAGTATCAGACATCCAGAAAAGGGATTATGACTTGCTACAAATGGGCTCTTCTAAACCTTCTGCTGTCCCTCCTGTGTTGGGTGCTTTATTGGATACCTTCTTAGCCTCTTCCCTGGCACCAGACTCCCAGCCTTCAGCTCCTAAGAAACCTGGCAGGCTGTATAAGGTGATGCCTGCAAGTTCTTGTACAAATCCCCTTTGTCTGATCCAGCAGTGATTTCTGTGTCTACTGATAAGCTTTTCTAGGCTGTTGCCCTCTTCTATGTTCCTTCCTTTGGACTAGGACAGTAGAGCTGTGCAGAAGATTGGTAAGAAAGTTACACCTCTGTTACTTTAGCCTTTAAGGCTATAAATTACCAGACCCATATGACAAGATACATTTTGTTTTTTCTTTCTCAGATTAGGAAGATTATCTCCAGCATGCCTGACTCTGAGGGTAAGGTGTCAGCCCTTTCCTTACAAGATTCCACTTCTCAGTTTGCCCTTCACTTTATAAAGTGCAGCTATGATGCAGAGGATGCCTCCTCTAGGGCTGCTGGCTCTGGCTCTCAGATGAGGTGCTCTTCCTGGCTTCAACTTCAGGCCTTGCCAGATGATATCAAAGTAAAACTCATAGATGCTCCTCTGGATAACCAAAACTTGTTTGGCACTGCTGTGACAGAGCTTTTTAAGACCTTGCAGGTCAGGCTAAGGTCATAAAAGATTTGAAGCACATCCTTGTTTCTTCCATTCCCAAGTTTCACAGGAACTATCCTAGTAAGACTGCCTTTTTGCATAGACTGCCAAGACTCTGCCTAGACAGTCTTACAAGTGTAAGAAGGCTTTTAGGTGTGTATTTTCTGATAAGCCTACTCAAACACCTAGTCCCCCAAAGCAGTCCTTTCCTAACAAGTCTGCAGCCATCTGAATTTCTTCCCTCCCTCATCTCAGCGAGCTTCCCTTGTCCCTCAGCCTTTCTCTGTTTCTCCCAATTTGCCAAACAATTACCACAGACTCTTGGGTTATCTTCATTATCATGCAGGGTTAGCTTGTGGCCTGAAAACCCTTCCCCCCTTCTCTGGTATCCCTCAACCTGCAGAACAACTCCCTCATTTTCCAAGAATATTGCAGGGTCTATTAGACCAGGGTCCCATTAGACCAATTCCACAGACCAAGAGGGGTCTAGGGTTTTATTCTAGAATATTTCTGGTCCCCGGGATCTTCCTTTTGTGAACTCTTTTATCATAGCACCATCCCTTTGAATGCTTTTCCTTCATATTG
Source organism: Protopterus annectens (assembly GCF_019279795.1). NCBI lineage: Eukaryota > Metazoa > Chordata > Ceratodontiformes > Protopteridae > Protopterus > Protopterus annectens. Next base: position 908,358,247 of record NC_056743.1, on the reverse strand, counting down.
TTTCCCTTGTTGCTTTCTAGTTTCCCTGGATCTAAAGTGTGCCTACATTCATATTCCTATCCACCCTCAGTTCAGGAAATGTTTGCATTTCTCTGTTTCTTCCACTCATTTTCAGTTCTGTGCTTTGCCCTTTGGACGTTCAATGGCCCCCAAGGGTATTCACCAAATGCCTAGCTGCAGTGGTCACCTTTTGCAGGCTTTAGGGCATTCAGATATTTCCCTATCTGGACAACCTCTTGCTGTAGGTCCCATCTCAAACCAATCTAGTGCAGGATCTTCATTTTACCTAGTCTCTGTTGCACAGCCTGGGGTTCACAGTCAACCCTCAGAAGTCCATGATGACTCCATGTCTAGATCACACCTTTCTAGGCTGCATGATCCAAATTGTTTCAATGGTAGCCTGTCTTCCAGTCTCAAAGGTTTCATCTCTCATGAATTATATTCTTTCCCTGCTTCCCCTGTCCTGTCTTCCAGCCAGGGAGTTTTTAAAGGTTCTTGGGTTCATGGCTTCTACCATCCTTATGCTTCCCTTGGCCAGGCTTCACATGAGAAAGGTTCAGTGGTATCTCCTATCAGTGTGGCTTCAACATTGCCATCCGCTGGACTAGCTGGCTCTTCTGCTCCCTTGTCTCAAACTGAAACTTCACTGGCAGATATCTCTCAGTTTGGGTGCTCCCTTCCAACCTCTCAGCCATCCCAGGAACTCTTCATGGATGCCTCAGAGCTGGGGTGGGAGCTGATTCAGGTACCCTGAAGGTTCAAGGTCTTTGGTTCCCTCAAAAGAGGTCAGATCACATCTACATCAATAAACTGAGTACTCTCTTTCTGGCTCTTCACTCTTTGGGTGCCTGGTCACTTGCATGTTTTTACAGACAACACCACAGTCATGTGGTACATCAACAAGTAAGGGAGTACAAGATCTTACCTTCTTTACAGACTAGTTCTTCAAGCCTGGGAAATAGCCACCAATTTGCGGGTGACCCTATAGGCAGTCTACATACCTTCAGAGTGCAATCCTTTGGCAGATTCTCTCAGCAGGTCCAGGGCACAGACTCATGAATGGATGCTTCACAGAGATATGTGTCTGGACGTAGTTCATCAGTGCAGAATTCCTCAAGCGCATCTCTCTACCTCCCATCTGAACAGAAATTTTCTTTGGTTCTCTTCCAGAGTCCCAAGTCTATTGGCTTGGAAAATGGACACCATTGGCCAGATTCAATAAAGCCTACACCAAGTGTACACTATGTGTACACTAAGTATACATGATATGTATTCAAGAGCAATCTTATCACATTTATGTGCTTTCTAGTCACTCAGAAAGATTACAGTAAGTGTACATGTAGTCTACACTTTGTGGTAACCTTTATGAATCCTTGTCAATATTTAAAGGTGCAAGAAAATCAGTATGAAACTAAAATTAGAAGGAAGAAGCTGTGAGTTATGACTGTGCTGTCTGTTCACTCAGAATGGTACACAGTGCAGGTGTTGAATCCCAGGGCATGTCTCTCTTGGAAGGGAATGTTCCTTTATGCCTTTTCTCCCCTTCCACATCTCAAGGTCCTTCATAAGATCAAGGAGGACACTACAAAAATCTGTTTGCTGACTCCTTTTTGGCCCAGACAGCACTGGTTCCCCCTCTTATGCAATCTGGGCAGGGGAAATCATCACAGGTTACCTCAATGAATCAACCTTCCCACTCAGGACAACTGATCTCTCATCCACTCTCATTTGTCCACTCTTCAACTGATACTTTCGGTAATAGGATTTTGATTCCTTTCCAACACCAATTTTCTGAAGACATGCTTAAGGTCCTGCAGGAGGCCAATAAACCCAGTACTAATAAATCATATACCTCCAAATGGAAGAGGTTTTCTCTCTGATGTCTTAAACATCACAAGGATTCCTTTTCAGGTGGGGTCCCCTTGGTTCTTTCCTACCTTTGTGAATTGCTACCTACTGACTTAGCATATTCCCCAGTGAAAGCTCATTTGTCAGCAATTTCTGCTGTCTACCACTGAATCCTCCTCTGGATTCTAGATTTGAAGTCAAGCAATTTCTAAAAGGCATCCTTCATATCAGAAACCCCAAGAAAGCCTATTCCTCCCTTATTGGGATCTTACTTTTATCCTTGAGAAACTTACTTGGGCTCCTTTTGAACCTGCTGTTTCTTCTTCTTTGCAACATTGCAACTGGAAGACTGTTTTATTGATTGCTTTAATCTCCACCAGAACTTCAAGCCTTGATGGCAGTCCCTCCTTTTTTGTTTTTTAATAGAGACAGGGTGTCTCTCAGTATGAGTCCTTCTTTTATGTCCAGGTTGGTTAATGGGCGTCCATTAATCAGTCTACCCAGCTTCCTTCCTTTTTCCCTTCTCCATAGTCTGCTAATGAAAAGGGTCTTCATACCTTGGGCTTGCATAGACAGCTCAGATATTATTTAGACAAAGCAAAGGCCTTTATAAATCTCATCAACTTTTTGTTTCTTTTCATACCAGGACATTGGGTTTGGCAGTTTCTAAGCAAGCCATCTCCTACTGGATTTCTAAGGCCAATTCTTTTTGTTATTTTTTCATGGCAAATAGTTGCCTGCTTCTTTTTGGCTTCATTCTACTAGGGCAGTGGATTCCTCTGGAGCTTTCTTCAAGGGTTTGGACACCAACTCCATCCTTGAAGCTGCTACTTGTCTTTTTTTCACACATTCACTAAGCCTTACAAATTGGATGTCATTTCCAGAGCCAGAGCAGGATTTGCAAAGGCTATCCTGTATGGGTTTGTGTAGAACTCTTCCTTGCCTTCCTCCTCCCTACCTTCATTGTAGCATTTGTACTCTCCCAGAAGTGAGAATAAACTAAAACTGTGACATGGAAGGATATAATACAGTTGTATAAAATCTTACTGTGATGTCCCCACTGGGCCAGTAATCAAGGAGCCTGACCACTGACACTGGGCAGGGACATTCATTTGGAATACAAATGGATACACTGCGTATTTCCTTATGCAGACCTGTCTGCGCCAAGCACAATCTCCCTTATGAGCAAACAGGGTACACAATCAGCCTGGGGTGTGGGTGTCTCTGTCTGTCTCTCCCCAGGTCCCCAATAAGGCTCCCCACTGGCACTGTGAAACCAGTGCTTCATGTCCCTGATAATAAAAGAACATAAGAATACTAAATATCTGTGTACAGTAAACACCAGAGGTTCAGTCACAGGGAATATTAAAAATAACACAGATGGAAAGTTTCACACAGCTATAGAAAAACTGTATTTAGGTAGTCTCACTATCTATTCCTGATTGACTAAAAGAATTACTGTGCTCAATCACTGAATAGAGCAAGGCAAGATCATCTGGGTGAGTGGCCCTTGTTGTCAGAGCCAAGACAGAATGCAGAATGGTAAAAACAAACTCCTACTAATATCTAAATATTATTTTAGGTTTACAGAATGACATCACACACATCTGGTCATCAGACAGTGTTTCCCATGCTATCACCAACATTAGAAGCTGACAGAATTTTAGCACCTATGTGTTACCCTACACACAGATAGAGCTGATAAAGTCATAAAAACATTAAACACTTCTACTGTTCCTACAGAAGCTACAACTTATTCTCTAGCACATACATTGTGTCTCTGGCTCCATTGAAAACTGTGGGATAACATCTTTGTGGCTTAACCCATAAAGAAATTTAATTTCAAGAATATTTTGCAAAGTCAGGTAGATTAAGATTAACCTCTTTACTTCCAGTATTTGCTGTTACAATGTATACATTTAATTCAGTTACAATAATACATGTACATTTCTTTTCCAGTAAGACACACTGTTGATACATTTTAACACAAGCATCTGTACAAATCAGTTTCATATACAAATGACATATAATTATTTACAAAATTCCAGCTAGCTGTGCTGGCATATGCTACAAATCCACTGCCCTATTTCTCCTGGCATGGCTGGCAGTACCTCCTATCATCACACTTAACATAACAGACGATGTCCTTGTTTTCACTGTTGCAGTATTCACCCCCTCCTGCCCACCCCCTTTTCTTTTTCCTCTTTTACCATGGGTGGTATGTTCTTTCTGACTGAGAGGTTGTTCTCCTCCTTGCCTTCATATTTCTGGATGTTAATCTTCTCCTTTCCACTGGAAGTCCTGGTTCTGCTGGGGAACTTCAGTTCGGGACTGAGAGCATACATACTTGACCTTTATGCCCTACACTTGTGCTGTGAACATACTTCTGTTGTACAATGATCCTAGGTAATAAAGACTTTGGTATACTGACTGGACATTGGACTATCCTTGGGAGGAGGTACCAGAGGTGATGAATACTGCAACAGTGAAAAAAAAGAATCTACTGCTATGGTAAGATTTTACACAACTGTATTTACTGAAAAAGAATTCTGGTCTTGCATATCTTGTTTTACATTCTTTCACATATGTTTATCAGGAGACGTCATCATCCTGTATTTAATTCTATATTTTGCTCTTATAAGCAAACTTTTGTAATTCTTGGAGAATTTTATATTATTAAATAGATCTGCAGTTGGCTGACTTACTAATAACATTAGTACAATGCAGTGATTCCAGGTTGATGCCCTATCTATAACAGGATACTAGGATCTGTATTGTTTAATGCCTTTTACTTGACTGCTTAGTAGGAAAAGGGATCATGACTGTTAAATATGCCAACCGTTTGAAAGGTAATATCTGTTGTAAAACTCCATTGTTTTATGAAACAGTCTTCAGTCATCAAAATATGAACTCAGTGCAAAGCTAGGTCCTAAACACCTGATTCTACCAGTTATATTTTATGTGGTTAAACTGGCCTGCTTTGTTGTAGTTCTGCCATGTATTAATCACATTTGAATTTACTTTACCTGTGTCATCATTTTTTTTTTACCTGTCTGTAAAGTTTGCTAATGGCATGCACCGGCTAAATGAATGTCTCGGTATCTGCAAGTAGGTAAAGCCACAGCTGCTGATTTGTTTTGTGCAGTAAAATAGCAGTATTTTCACCAACATCTATACATTCTACACTAAACTTCATAGAGAAGAGCTCCTTGAGATTTTTTCACACTGGTTAAGCATAAGCACACCTGCTCCTTTTTCTACTTCAATATTTTTTTATTATTAATTACAATATCATCTCTTTGTCCACTGTAGTGTAAAAAAATTAGCCCCAAGTATGTCACAGATGATGTCACATTTCACAAATGATGTGGCATCACAGACTTCTTAGAAGTAAACAAAGTAGATCAGAAAGTCATCTGACAGCCTGAATTAGCCACAGAGACTTTTCAAAGTTGAAAATCATATGGCTAAATATCCATTTGTGTTTGCCAAATCAGGAAAGACTAGCAATGGTTCTAGAAGTAGTTTTTCCATACTGTTTCACATATCAGGAAATCAAGAATATTGCAAAAATGAAGCTGCGGCAGAACCACATGATTGATTTCAAGATGTGCTAGAGAAGCTGAGCAGCTACTACAAGCCTGATAAAAATGTAGAATGTGAAATAACCATATTCAGAAATGCAAGAAGGAAAGAAGGTGGGTTTACATAGCTCACTGATACTAATAGAGGAATAGCGACACTGATAATACAGGCATATAATAGTGGTAGGTTAAGAAGGAAAGCACTGGCTGGGTTAAATATGAACTTAGAAAGGTTACTACACCTCCTGATTCTTCAAAAATAACAAAATATTGAGGGGCGTAAACAGAATGAAGTTAAAATAGTATTAAAGAGAGAGAGAGTTATTGAAAAAAAAAGTGACCGAGAGAAACTGACTGAAAAGAATTACATGTAAATGTCATAGGAAAGAGATTATTTAAAATTATTTATTTTTTAATTTATCTTTTGCTTACCGGGAAGTCCATCTTGTCGAAAAGCCCCTTTTCATTGGCAGCTCTTAGAGAGAAAAGCTCCATGATGTTTAATACAGAACTAAGAACAAAAACTTTGAAAATATTTTACTATAAAAAAACAAATGCATGGTGAATATAACAATATCTCTAGATAAACCTCACAAAGAACTATAATTCTATAGCAAATATATAGGCTTTATAATTCCATGCAAATAGTGACATTAGCATAACAAATGAGAAGGAAGAGAATGTATAGTAATTCCAAACAGACGAAGTAAAGAAGTGGGATAGTACTAAGTGTGGGAAAAGAAATTATTGAAATACAGTAGTTACAAAAACACGGTGTAGATATCTTTGGGGGAGAATTGTAATAAGGTACGGTGACCAGTCTTAAAAAGTGAGAATAATGCAAGAAATCAAATAATTTTCCTAAAGAATGTGGAAGCATTAAGAGAGAGGCAACATTATGGAGAAAACACATTTCCAAGACAGAGAGAGACAGATAATAGAACTGGCAGAAAATACATAGTAAATATGACTCAAAACAGTGATAAAGAAGTTTAGAACAAATACATTGAGAAAGAGAGCAACATGTGTTTGTAAGCACAATGGGAAATGCAGGCATTCCAGGAAACAGCAGAGAAGATGGGACA